>NC_081344.1:65099708-65227690 GCF_029784015.1 Lycium ferocissimum
AGATGCCTTTACTGGGAAAAACCCTTTTTTCCATATCCTGAAAACCATTCAAATGTCCCCTAATAGTCTTGCATATATGATGAAAACTTAAGAATTTATTTCTTGGTCTTTCCAACATCCATCTATATTGGTTACCTTATTAGGGGCATCAAAACTTTTGATATATTTTCACTTATCAAGTTTATGGTACTATAATTGATCGTTATCTCGGATATAAGCTTGTCTCATATCTTTGCGATGTAAAATTGCTGCATGTATATATTTTCTATTTTAACTATCAAAAATAATATTAGGCATAAAGATTAGAAGTTTCTAGAGATGAAATAGTTAACAAATGGATCGCAAATATATAAAGGTTATTTCTTCAAACCTAATTTTTTTTATTGATCCAAAGAAAGCATACAAATTCACGTTAATTAAGAAAAGAAAATGGAAGAATAGTTGTTGGATATTGAACATTAAATTCAATAAAAGTTTTTCAACTAACAGGTCAACTTGGCAGAACAGATGCATGAAAGCAGCCTGTGAAAAAAAATATTTTCCTTCTGTTCTTTCTCTTTTTTTTCCTTTAAAAAAATACTTCTAGATGGAAAATGGTCCTTTGATCTTATTATTGTCACTACCTTGTGGTTGGAGAAAGTCTTGCTCTATTGACTTATAATTATAATATGTTATGTTGGTATTAATTAAATTCCATTTCTTCTTTTTACAAAAGTCAAAGTGATAATAAAAAAACAGGAAATTTTGACAAAAATTAGCTCGAATAAGTATTGGTAAAATTTGCAAAAACAGAGATTGGTGGGTTTAATAATAATCACTATCCTTGTGGAACTTATGCCCCCACAATATTATCGTCGGCTCTACGACAAAATTTCTTTAGGATTTACAAAGATCAAACATTTCCCCTTAGTATGTTATTTCAAGCAACATAAAAAATGTTTAAAATCACTCTTCACTTCTCAATCACTAATAACTACCACTAACAATAAGTTCCGGCATTTTAACTTTTCAAAGAATTGTTCTATTGTTGATTTTTAAAACATTGTAAGTAAGTCCTAATATAAGAATGAAAATGATTCCCCTCTTATTTAGGGGTGTACAAAGCAAACCGACAAACCGCACCAAATCGAATAACCAAGAAAAAAACCCGATCAGTGATTTGGTTTGGTGTTGAAAAAAAAAAAGCACAATCGTAATTGGTTTGGTTTAGTTTTAATTAAAAAAAACCGACCACATTACGCAGTATTCAATTTTTAAAATATTTTATACATAAAAATATTTATTTGTAATGTAATTGTAAAACTCCATTATGATGATAACAACCGCTATATTTAATTCCGAAGAAAGGACTATGATCCATATTAGTTTGTACTATACATAGGCATAAATGGACAGGCAAGGGTAGCAAGTTGAGTAAATCATGTAAACCTATCCAGCAACTTGCCAGAAACAATTTAATTGGCAAATATCAAATTGAAAAAATGGTCCTCTTTTGGACTTTTTTGGATTTAGACTTCACATGTCCAAGTTGTAATCAATCCTTGCAATTCATATATTTTATTTTTCAATTCTTAAATGTGATAAACAATTGTGTTTTGGTACGAAATTCAGGCCTTAAGAGCCAATGATATATCATGCATATGATGTCATTACAGTAGACACCTAAGAGGTTTACCTGTGTAAAAGGCAAGGATGGAAAACTTTAATAATACATGTTTAACTTGCTTAATCTTGTATTACCAGTTCTTAGTGAAAAATGACAAAAACTTTACGTGCACTTGATATTTATTTATACCAAATCAATGATAACACGATGTGTGTTAATTTTCTACGTATACTTTCATTATTTAATTATGACTAATTAATTAATGTATTTTCAACCAGTTTAGTAATGTGATCTGAAGTAAATATCGGGTTTGAGTAAGTTCTTTTTTCGAAAAGGATTATTTGTTCTGATTGGATCAATGCAAAAGTCTCACCGGAATTTATGGAGATTGTCCGGTCCATAGATAGGTATAAGTAATCAAAAATAATTAAAATATCTTGCTAACGCTATTATTTGATTAGACTTTAATTTGATCTCTACAAACCGTTGGTGTTTCTTATATCTCTATATCTTTTTCTCCTTTTTAGTTATCTGAATCTTAATTATTCATATTTTAGTTATTAAGTGTGATTATTTGTTAGGTATAAATCCCAATTTTTCATATCTCAATCATAAGTGTGTTGTGTTCTTATTCTACAATTGATTCATGGTTTTGAATAAATCAGAATGACTAATACTTATAACAGAGTTTTAATATCATTAAAATGCTATTCATTCAATGATATCTGCAAGATGACATCTCACCATGACTCCATCCACTTCCATAGAACTAAAGTTCTGGATCTGCCTCCGGCTGATCGAATAATGAGTAAAGATTAAAGACGGTTCACCCGAAAAGGGGTGGCCAGATGTCGAACACGAAACCTTCGAGATTTTGGATCGTGACAAAATAACCCACTCTAGTCCAGTGGTGGAGCTGGAAACTTCATCAAGGATGTTCAAATTTTAAAGGAGTGAATAATTTTTTTTTAGCTGAGTGGATGCACAAAAAAAAAAAGTATCGATGAGTGGGTGCACCCAGAAATTAAATCAAATTAAATACTTTATCATTTAACTAAATCATATGAAAACTTATAATTATGAAACTATCCGTTTTTTAAATTAAAACTAGCATAGAAAAGTCAACGAAAATAATACCAGCGGCAGCCTGCTGGGCATCCAAATGGAGTAGAACACGAGTCATAGTATCTCCCATCATCGCTCTAAAGTTGTCCCGGGTGTGCCCGTGCGCGGAGCCACATCATCCTAGCGCTCCGGTCTCGAACTCCGCCGAACCTCGTGCTCTGCAGACAGAGATCTCTCATGCCGCTGCCCTACAACAGGAGCCCTGCCCCTAGCTGGGGCAACCCCGCGTCCTGTAGCTATCACTCGTCCCCTGGTGCCAACCGTAGCTGCAGGCTCCGACACCTAATCTCGGGCTAGTGTGGCTCGAGTCCTCACCATCTGTGAGAGAAGAGATAAGAATCAGATACCAACTCGATTATTCCATATACTAATTAGAAAGTCGCGACCCAATTCCACAAAGTTACACGGGCACCTACCTATCCCACCTCGGTAGGCGAACCCTTAACCCAATATTCACAAACACAGTATAAAAAGCGGGAGAAGGTAAAGTAACGTAAGTCTAACATATGAATATATAATAAATGCAGAAGTAAATCGAAAACCACTCCAGTATCTAGTCTGGTCGTATAAGAGCATCTAACTAAAATCTACAAGTCTGGAAGTAATAATAATACATCAATAGTCTCAATAATGTCTCAGAATAGCAAGGTAAGACATAATAGAAGAAGGGTCTTTAGGTAGCGAACCGTCCACATGCTCACCCTAACGGACTCGAATCACACCTAGAACTCTCGCCCACGGGTAGACGTCGATCCCACTCGATACTCGCATTCATAAAAGAATGCGCAAGCTTGGTCAAGACAAAAAAACACGTACTGGTAGGTACCATAGGCCGACTAAGATTAGCTAACATATACCAAGACAATAAAGTAAGATAAACATGTAAATCAACAAGGTATAAGTCAACACGAGCCAGTAACCAAGTACAAGTCATCACCTATGTTATAGCATCTAAACCCAACTATGACAAGTCTCAGTACATCCAATCCAAATCCGTATATCACAACAATATCACAAGAAACCAAAGGTACAATGCAATGCAATAATGTATGAAATATGGATGCAATGCATATGCACCGATACACATGTACTCTGATGATAGAACATCGCATCTAGGTAGCACAACCTATGGGGGACCCGCGAAGTCCTTGTACCAATCTTCACTATTCCGGCAAAGACCTCGGCAATCGCTACCAGCACTCATACCTCGATTTCGGGATAAACATCGGACATCGGTCCTCACATCACTCTCATCCAACTAAGCCTAGCTCATAACAGTGTTTCCTTGTATATCATCAATGTATCAACAGTATATCATGAAGGATGAGAATGCGTGCAATGTATGAGTTCATTGTCAATAATAAAATCAATCTCAACAAGCCACACATGGGCACACTAACAATATCAATAAAAAGGCTACACAATAAGCCACAATAGTATCACAATCCTTGTCTCAAAGTAACAACAAATAAGGTGTTACAATATCATCATCAAGATATATCACTAGTCACCGATATCTACTATCTCCATGTGGCAACGAGCCAACAACAAATAGAACAAGATAAGTCACAACACAACGGGGTGGCTAGCCCCAAATCATATGACAAGGCCCAACCTAAGGCAAAATCTAACCCAACTTCATACCCGAAGGTTTACATGCATTCTCCGACAATATCGTCTACATATATGTTTTGCTAATCGAAGTCACACCATACGGTAAACCGTAACCTACCTATAAGGAAAAACAACAAAGTCTCCAACAATCACACCTTAGTCTTTCCTTTCGTTTGCTCCTCGTGATAATGGAAGTCTAATCACATCCGAAATATGCAATTAGAATCAAGAAGAACATCAATCAAACCCTACTTCTATTCAAGACCCAAATCCCCAACCTATGGAATGGGGTTTATGAACTAGAAAGATGGAATTTGGATCCTATAGATCTCAACATGAAATTAAGTTCTAGGTGATCAATTCCCATCAATTACAAGCTAGAAGAGCCAACAAATTACTTAAATTCGATTTCTAGGCAAAACCCCCAAATTTGGGTATAAACCCTAACTTCTAATTCCATAATTTAGCCATTAATTAGGAAGGAATCATGCAATAATAGATTTTAGTCATCAATTTCATGCTTAAAGAAGCTAACTCAATCAATAAATCAAGATTACAAAGCCTAGAAAGAAGAACTTATTGAACCCTCTTTTAATTCTTAAACTCTTAGTGAACTAGCATGATAATGGAATCCTAAGGTGATTAAGAAAAATGGAATAGCAAAGAAGATAGCAGGACTTACCACAAATATTTTCCCCCAAGAATCACCTTGAAATGCTCCCAATAACTCTAAAGTCGAAATAATAAAGAATGAGGGACTTAGGGCTTTTAATACTCATTTAATGAATGTATCTGCTCGATGCCCACTCCTGCGTCAACGAGACAGCTGCGGCGGTCCTGCTTCGATGCTCACTCAGACCGCTGCGGTGATCATCTATTATATGCACTAGCCGCTTCTCCGGCATAGCCACCGCTATAGTGGTGTCGTCATTCGTCGTACTAGTGTCGCTATAGCGGGGCACTAGAACCAGATAACTTCTCAAAAATCACAATCTCAACCCAAAATCCCGACTATCATCCGAGGTCATTTGCTCACATATCACATATGCAGACACACATAAAAACACGCTAGGAACGCACTCATGGCTTCGAAATTCCCAATGGAGGTCTTGGTGACCAAGTCAACCCTCGATACCTCAACATCAACTTCCCAACCCAAGTCCCGAAATGCACCCGAGTGTATTGGAAACCAAACCAAATATACGCACAAGTTCTAAAAGACCATTCGGACCTCTCAAGATTGATGGATTCCCCAAAAAGGTCTGGTTACCCAAAAGTCAACTTTGAGTCAACTCTTTTTCGTTTTAAGCGCAAATTTCCCAAAAAGTCCCCCGAATCATATCTAAACACCTCGGGAAGCATGTCAACAGGGCCTTTCTCGAGTCAAAAGTGAGCTAAACAAGCTCGGGGAAGGGTCAAAAGTACCGAAAAGACTATAACGACCAAATGAGTCGTTACTTCAGATACCAACTAAACCATCGCTCGTCCTCGAGTAACGAAGGGAAAAGAACGGAAAGGTACCTGAATCAGCAAACAACTGAGGATATCGGCTTCGCACGTTGAACTCAGTCTCTTAAGTGGCCTCCTCAATAGGACGATGCTTCCATTGCACCTTCACAGAAGCTATCTCCTTAGACCTCAACTTTCGAACCTGCTTATCCAAAATCGCAATAGGCTCCTCCTCATAAGTCAAATTCTCATCAAGCAATACCGAGTCCCAATGAACAATATAAGTACTATCGGCATGGTACTTCTTCAGCATGTCTACATGGAAAACTGGATGGACGCCTGCCAAGCCTAGTGGCAAGGCCAACTCATAAGCAACATCGCCCACGCGATCAAGGATCTCAAATGGCCCAATATACCTCGAACTCAACTTACCTCTCTTCCCAAACCTCATAACATAACACCCTTTATGGGTGAAATCTTTAATAGAACCTGATCACCAACTGCAAACTCTAAATCTCGGACCTTCCAGTTGTAGCGGTTCTATTTTTTCCGATTCGTATTTGCACTTGCCTCATTTAAAAAAGAAAGTGTTTCGGGAACGTACGTTTGTCAATCGTACCGGAAAAAAGAAAAAAATATACGTCTACGGGGATAGAGCTCTAAATGGACTTATTTTAGAGTCCCCACCTAATTTTTAGGAAATTAGGAAAAACCAGTTCGAAAAGGGTTCATTCAAAATCGTTAAATTTTAAAAGAATCCTAATCTAACCAAAGTATGGGTAGTAGTTCTGTGATCCCCCAAGGTGTTAGCACCCATATTAATGATCCGTAAAATATGGTTGACGTACAGGTTCTAATAGTATGTTTTTGTAGATATGAATTGTTTATGGTAAAAATTGCTTCGGTTTATATTTCCACAACAAAAAATTTAGTCATTCATGCAAAATATACCACATTTCAAGAATCAAAAGTGGTAAAATTTTGCCCAAAATTGGGCGTTTTAGGGTGTCGGACTAGAACACTTGGGCTAATATCCGAAGACTCTTAGCCTAAGTAGGACTCTACGTAAGTCCACCCAAAATAGTTTTGAATATATATATATATATATATTAGTACAGAAAATAGCTTTTAAGAACATAATTTTAGGCATACTATTATAATTCATATATTAATAGTATACTACATATATAGTCCATTTTTATTCTATATTTTGGTCAAGTTTTAGCCAAATTTTATTTTTTAATCTAAGTCTAAATAGTCACAATTAATCCCACAAGTTTAGTCCAAATCAGTCCACACATTCAAGTCCATAAGTTTCGTAAATGTTCAAATCAGTCCCAAATTTCATAAAGTTGGCAGTTTTGGTCCTTTAATCAAATCAATCCCGATTTGCATTAATGCCTTACAACTACGTCTTAATTTTGTTGCAAATTCATTTTGGCGACTTTAAAATATGAAAATCTCGTAAGGGTTCCAATTGGCACAATAATTAGGCAAATAACAATTTAAAGTACATAATTTAAATAGAGATAGAGAGATTGGGCAGGCCAAGCCCAAGAAGAGGGTATTTATGCAATCGGGTTCATCTCAAATCCAACGTATGCTCTATTTTGCTCCAAGGGAGAGGTTAACTCGATCTAGATACGTTAGTGGGCCCCATTGGGACCCACCAACGGATTTGAATGGACAAAGATATCAACGGGTATGCATGATATTAGTATATATTCATGAATTAAACTAAGTATAAAAATGAAAATTATATTAATTATTACACAAGCAAAAAAAAAAATTACAATTTATTTGGACTGGCCATCTTAACAATGCAAAATGACGGTCAATGATCAAAAATGGACCAAATGAAAAATAAGCCCAAAGCAATAGTAATGACAGACCGAGTATAGTAACACAAGTGTCAGGCCCAAATAACAGGCCCAAGTCCTTATCTTCTTGAAAAATTTCTAGGTGTCAAAGAGTAGTATACATGGTATACCACTAGATATATTATTCCATTTTTAAAAAATTTCTAACTGTTAGGGCTATGAGATACATGATATACCCCTAATATACCTCATTATGGAGAGCAAAACCCTTTAAAGGGCATACACTCCATATACGCTAATATACACTAGGTATTCAAACCTTACCAACTAAAGGACATCACATAGTCGTATGGCAAATTCAATTTAAGTCTAACTAGGATCAAAATATCTCATAAATTCTTATCCTAAGTCAAGAGTCTTGTCCACAGTATAAACAATTAGGAGATGAGTTCAAATATGCTAGGATAGGCAATGAATCTAGTCAAGGTATCAAATCTATAAACAAACAAGGCAAGGCTACTGTCAATAAATCCCACAAGCAGCAGTTTCACAAGAACAAAACAAGAGTCTAAGTGACAAAAGGGGGGGAAACAATAGCATTGAGAGGAGATGAGACAAGGGAGTGTCAATTAAGCTAATTAAACAAGCAAGGAAAGTGTATAAATAACACTCTATTTTCCAGTTTTACTAGTTAAGGTCAAAACAGGTTTAGGTTCAGAAATTCTTAGACAAAGGTTCAGACTGCAAATTGCAATTCCTATCTAACAACATCAAGTCTTATAGAGACATTAGAAAATCCTCAAATGGTAATCCAACTCATTTTATTCTCATACTCACACAGATGGGTCAAGGTGCAAAATAGAGATCAAATAGGTATATGTAGTGATCAAAATCAGTTACAGCCAAAAAGAGGTTTCAGAAAGAAGCACTAGCAGTTCAGATGTTCCAAAGTGCAACTAAAAGGGGTATGATACTATTCCTAGGTGCAATACAATATGCATACTTCAATTTTGAATTAAGCAGACAGAGGGAATATACATAAGGGGGAATCCCAAATTTCTTATATAGACAACAAAAGATGAGAAAAGTTTCCAGTTAATCTAAATGCATAATCAAGATAGGGCATAGGCCATATACTGGTCTTCCAGTTTTAGAAATCAGGATCCAATGAGCCAAGAGAGTGAATTAGACTAGTCCAAAAATGTGTTTTCAAAGTAATCTAATGTTCAGTTCATTTCAGTTTCAAATTTTCAAACAAAAGTTCATAGAAATAAGATTAAGTACAAGAGACCAGTTCAACCCAAAACCTGACCAGACTATTAAGTGATGCAAGTTACAAGTTCAAGATAGTCCAAGATTCTCAGTTTTACTCTCAAGGTGACACAGAGGAGTTAAGGGCATAAGTGTAGGTCAAGAATGACCAATGCAGGTTTCAAACACAGAAAGTTCAAGTTAAGGTCAATCTAGGCAGATCCTAACAGTCCAAGAGGATGCAAATGATACATGATAGGGTAAAATTCAAACAAGCGGGGGGGGGGGGGGAGAATACAAAGGCTTAAGTCACAGGATTAACCAAACCAATTGGCTAAAAGAATGATTCACACAAATACAGACCCTGCGCTTGGTCTTTTTTTTTAACACTTTTGTGTTAGCTTCAAACTCTCCTATGCACTTGAACTCTAGGTAATGGAAATTCTCAAAACTATTATCCCCAAAACTCAAATTCAGAGGACACAGGTCTCAAAACAGTACGATTATAAAGCCTTTTAACATAGACAAATGAAAGGAAAACTAGTTCCACAAATAACACTCAACAATTCCAAAAGTAATAATTCAGACCATCATACTTAGTTTTAAAACAAGAGATTAAGCTTCCAAAAACTCCTTTCACTTCTAACTCTTTTAATCAGCTTGATAGAAGAGGCATTGACAACACATACAAGGTCTAACATGATACTCAAACTTCACACAAATCAACAAGTCAAACAACATGTGACATAAACCTTCAAAAACCATCTTTTACACTGAAGTTATCATTTCTAAAGACCATATATTCCATCAGCAGTCACCATAATCTCAAACAGATTCCAAAAATTCACAAGTTAAATCTAAAACAACTCAACCTTTTAAAAAGACACTCTAAAGGACCAAAGGAAAATAGAACAACATTCACAAAGGGGAGACAGTCTCATAAGTCATCAGTCTTTACCTTTTAAAATCTTTTACAACTATACAGCTTTAAAAAGAGACCAGAAGCACAGGCTGAGGCTCATAAAACACCAAACAAGAAACTAGATTTCATTTAAACTCACTTTTAAGACCCCATAGACACACCTTACAAGCCATCTTAGGAAGATTGTTTCGCTAAAACCTGCTTTAATCAAGGTGCTTTAAAGGATTAAAGTCCATGTGATACCAATATCAGCCAACAGTTTCAAGTTTCTAAACCTATCAATCCAAATTGGACACACAACACAACAAGATTTATTCTTCCTTCAAGTTTTAGATTTAGACAGTTTTGAAACCAACAGAAATCACACAGGAAAACCAATTTCATCACAGTAAAGCCATAAAAGAGCACTGTTTCTAGTCCTAAAGCACATGTTGGATTCTGAATTATAGAACTCACCAAAACAACTATATTTCAAATTTAAACCTACTAACATGATTCTAAACTGCCTAATGATCCCTAAATAACTTAAGTAAGACCAGACATTGCCAAACCTCCATAAAACAGCAACAAGTTTAAACAACATCAATATCATATACAAGTTCTAAAAATACTACTAATGCAACAAAGATTCTACAAACTAAAATGAGCATCAAACCCCTTTCCATCTAGTCTTAGAATCAAGCAACATCATCATGAGTTAAGTATCCATCTAGGCCTCAATATAACAAATTCACAAAGTCCAGAGCCTATTTTAACAATTTCAAATTGATTTTTCCAAAATCAAACAATCTCTAGAAGTCTACTTAAAACTAAACCAGACAAGCAGTTTAGAGAGATATGTATCAATAGACTCTTTTAAGAATAAAAATCAAGATTCAGATTCATTTTAGGACTTGTTTTTATCATGTGATCATTTCAAAGCCATTTTAAAGCATCATCTAAGCAAGGTGATTTCCTGATAATTAGTCAAAGAGAAAAGGTCTATTTATACCCCTTGGAACAATTTTAGCGAAAAAGAAGCCTAAACCATAAGCAATCACATATTCATTTTTGTTCAAAAATCCAGTGCATTTAAGAGATTAAAGACTTCAAATGATCCTAACACAATTAGTATGAGGCTAAAATGGACACAGAATCCTCAAGGATTCAACAAAACACATAAAAAGAAAGAAGATAAAGCTTCATAAAACTCTAAAATGTTAAAGGAAACAAACCATGGTCTAAAACTAACCTTTCTTCCTCATTTAAACCTATTTGAACCTTATATTGCTAGTATTATAGAACCAATAACATGATAAGCATCAATGAAACAGTAGACCAGAGAAAAAACATTTATATCCACACAAACACACTTAAGCCAACATTCATACTAAGTTCTAACAGAAACAAGCTTGGAACATCAATCAAGGAACTATGACCAAGTTAAATGCATAAAAGAAAACTAACATGAGTATAAAGTGAACTGAAAACAAAATTTTACCTTTTTGTAGGGCAACCTAAAGATCAAAGAGGAGGAACACTTCAATATCAACACCCAAGATTCCCTTTTAAAAAAAAAACAGCCTTTGCTTTTTTGAATTTTTGTAATATCTTGTAGTATATTTTCGAATAATATATGTATAATGTAGGTATATTGTAATATTTCAGTAGTATATCTATAGTATTCTTGGTTTTTCAATAGGATTCTAATAATGAGAATTTAAGACCTCTTATTCCTTTCCAGAAATTTTCCATAAAAAAAAAGTCCTCCAAAAATGGCAACAAACTCTTCTATTTATAGCACAGATTGGGGGGTAAGGATCAAAAATAGAAGGTTCTAGGTTTTTTCCAAATTCCCTCCCAATAGCAAAACCCTTCCAATTCAAATTCAGTCAAAACCAAATGAATTTCCCATAATTTTATACTAATTCGTACTGCATCCAATCAAAAATAAACACTAAATCACATAATACAACAAACTGTACCCTAAAATTCAAATAAAATCTAATAAATCAGCCAAAAATGGAATAGTACACCTAGTCATCAAATAAAATAAAAATGCAACGTTTTTAACGGTACAATCGTACCCAAACGGATAAGAATCCCCAAACCTAGTACTCAATTTTTTGAAAGGGACCTATGGGAAATTACCCTAGGTCCTTCACATATTGTGAGTAGTGCACAAGTTGGCTAGTGTAACGGTCCATTTGTTCGTTATAGTGTTTTGACTCATTTAATCTTGTTGACCCTTTTCCCAAGTCTTGTTAGTATGGTCTATGACTTAATGAAGTCATTGTGTTGGTTTCCACAAGGTTCGAATGTAAATTGAGTCATTGATGGAGAAGCTAGTTAAGTTAGCGAGTTAGAGTTGACCACGGTCAACGTCGAGTTAGGATCACCCCATGTCAGTGTTTTGAAAGTTCCAACATGTTATTATGATGATTTTGAACTTTTCCACAAGTTTTGGTGAGGTTTCAAAGAGTTTCAAATGGGTTTGGGTTTTGTCATACTCGTATTCGGTATTTTTGCCGGAGGTCTGTGGATACAAACAGCTCCATATTGATCATCCAACCTTTTTTTGGGTGAGGTTTGAATCATTAGAGCCGTATCGAAATTACAAAGCTATAGGAAAAAGAATCGTCGTGTTCCGCCTCCGTATGAGGGAGATACGACCATTTTAGTACGGGACCGTTCCCGGTGACATTGCCGAGCCGACTGGGCCGCTATATGCGTACCGCTGCAGCGAACAACTGACCGCTGCAGCGGCTGACGGGGGCAGAATGCCCTATTTTTATACCCCAACTTCGAACCCTTAACCCCAAGACCCCAAAGTCAGTTTTCAAGAGAGAAAGAGGCAAAATTCATCCCATTCTTTGGTGAAAGTATCTTGGAGGGTAAGTCCCCATCTTTATTTGTTCCTTTTCCTTTCTTCTTTAAGTTCCATGATTATTTTAAGGTCCATCAATGGTAGCTGAAATCCTAGAATCCTAGAATTAGTAAACCCTTAAATAATTGGTGGGTTGTTGATTTTTTTGTTGATTAATCACCTCGGAGTATAGATTATCACTTTCTAAGAAGAGAATTTGATTTCTTATGGTTGGAATTGCATGTTGAGACTTAGGGTTCTAATAAAAATGAAAATTTTGTCCTAAAATCTGTTTTGAAGGGTAAAATTGATTAGAAACCCATGAATTGAAGGTTAATGATTGTAGAGATAGAAGTTATGATAAATTCACCATTAAAGGATGGTTTCATCCATTGAAAAGGGTAGAAGTAAGTGGGTCTTCTTCCCCAAATTGTTGTCCTTGTTCAAAAACTTGGTTTGTTGCTTACTAAGCATCATATTGTTAGACTTTGACCGTTATGAGGCGCTTCAGAAATAGAGAACTCGTGTGGAGTAGTTTGTGGCTCCTGTTTTGCATTCCAGGTAGGTTATGGCTTACTTTAGTTAGACTTTGATTAGTGAAACGTATGTATTATGTAGAATTGATGGGAGAAAGCATGATTAGGTCTTCGGACATAGTGTTTGGTTGGATATTAGCTAGGTTGGTATGACTTCTGATCTTGCGGGCTCGTCGCCCTTACTTTATGTACTTAAATATGAGGTGTAGTTATATTCATACTGTGGCGTTTCGGGATGGATATCTATTGGGTGGATTGTTGTCCTGTTATTGTGATTAGACTTATTACCTAAATTGTCGTGTTGTACTCAGTTCTCTCTTACTGTGACATATATTATCGGAGAAAGGAAGGATAATGAATTTAGGCTTGAATTGTGATATAAACTTATGACAGTACGTAGATAAAAACTTGATGTATGATTTGTTGTTGATGATAATATATAGAAAAGTGGAGCTTCTAGTGATACAAGACTTAGTTGTGAGGTGTACTTGCTACATGTGGAAGTAAAGAGAGACATAGACTATTATGTTGGCTGAGACAGTTTGTATGATTCATTTCATGGTTGAGTTGATCCAAGTCTTGATATGACTTGTGGCTTGTGACTTGTACCTTCACTGTTGCTTTATTGGGTTGCATTGATTTACCACGTTTACACTTTACACTCATTTATGCATTCATACACTCATAAATGATCGAAATGGTCCGGAAAACTTGTGGCATGATGCCTTGTGTTTGACATTGATATTGCTAATTGTTCATAGTCCATATATACTAATGAACTGGATATGTTGAGACATACATTGTGATGTGAAATTAGTGAAGAAGTTAATATATCTTCTTGTTGAACTAGTGATACTATTTGATACATGGTACTTGATGAATTGATCATTGAGAATGATGTAACAGTGTTACTACACATATGAAAAGGCATATTTGATCGGGGGTGAGGATGTGACCTAGTTGTGAGCTCGTGGTCCGAGGTTCGTTCCGAAAACGAGAGGTACATTGACATGGCCCCCATCCAAGGTTCGTTTCGGAACGGAGGTTTGTGCTTGGGTCCGAGGAGTATTCCGGAACGAGTGGTACATGGACACCATGGGTCCCCTGCAGGTCATGACTACTGAGCAATGACATCAGTTAGCATGTGTGTACAATTCGAGTGATTGGCCAGTGCATGGCATTGCATTGCACGTCATCATATTTTGCATTACATATCATTACATTTTAGTCTGCATTATTATATGCTCGTTGTTTCTGATTTTGGTATGGATGGCGAATGCCTATTGTGATATAAATATCACCATTAACTGAGTTAAATTGTGGATTAGGGGCTCTACTTAGGGAAGGAACTTGGACTTGTGATTAGCAGGTGAGATTATTGAAACTTGACAAACTTGTGGTTTAGAAGTTTCATCTTAGGCTGTAACTCCATTATAGGATATTCTGTGACTTGGATTTGAGTGTTAAGTGTCTATCTATTTATCTTGTTGATTTTATAATTATATGCATGAACTAATCTTAGTCGGCCAGTGATGCTTACCGGTACATAGTGTTTGTACTGATACTACCTTGTTTGCACTTTTCCGGTCATGATTGTGTTCCGTAGAGATTCATCCAGTTACATCTCTAGCTTGGTAGTTTGCTCGATCAGATCCGAGGGTGAGCTTCTATCCATGCCATGCCACCTGAAGATCTCTCTTTCCAGATGTCTATTTTTATTCCAGACATTGTTTGTTATTATAGTTGAGATATACTTCATTCTTTAGACATCGTTGGTTAGAGTCCTTGTACAATGACTTTCAGATCTTGGGGGTGTAATAGTTAAGACTTATGCACTTATATTATTTATTAATTATGAATTGTTTTATTTATTTATTTATTCATTCACATGATCATTGATTGGTTGAGTATAAATGATTAAAGAAGTTTAAATTGGCTAGTGATTAATGGGTTAACGGGTAAGGGTTCGCCTACTAGTGAAATAAGGTAGGTGCCCGCATGATCGGTAATTAGGGTCATGACAGCTAGAGGCTCAAGGCCTAGCCCATGGCTACCTACGCACGTGAAAGGACAAGAGCAACATCCCAAGCCCTATTTGAGTCAAATTCAAGATCAAACCAAAAGAGTTGTGCGAAAATAAACTTGGAAACCATAAGAAAACACGATAGAGGACAGAAACCCTAAAAAATCCGGCGTACCACAGCCATGAAATGCCTTTAATTAGACTGAATAGCAAACCCTAAACGCCGTCGCCATTTCCCCTGAAAGAGAAGAAAAGGAGTTAGGGGAATGGAAAATAAAGAGTGGGGGGTGGAAGTTCTTTTTTTTTTAAAAAAACCTTCCCCCCTAGTTTTTTTTAAAGTTTTAAATTAGCCCTCCCCGCAATTTAAACCAAATAATGATCAAGTAAGATAAATAACATATATAACTCAATAAAATAGTTATTTTAGACTAATTTAAAATTTAAAACTCGCAAATTTAAAATATTAGCTTCAAAACGAGCCTAATATTGATATAGTTCCGAAAGATATTTAAGAATGTGAAAAATACGGTCAAAAATAAGCCGTAATTCATACATCGTCTTGATTAACAATTTTCCCGAGTCAGACGGAGCGAGATACGTATTATATTTTTGAATTATATTTATGATAAATAACTCGTAATTTCTTGTAATTGCTAAATTTTAGAAAAATAATAATTAAATGTCAATCCTTGCAATTTTCTCGGGATTTTTAAATTTTTTAAGGGCATCCTTACTCTGTCGTGGACTTGGGAAATTTGAAAATTAAAACACGCGTTTTATGAGGTGAAAATTAGGTGTCAACACCGGTCCGCATGCATCTTCTGTCGACTCTGAGCTGCCAACAGCTTAGCCTAAATAACCCCCACTCTCTCAAGAGACTCTCTCAACAGATCCGTACCCTGAGGTCGAACCTCAAATGCATCAAACTAACCAACCGGAGATCTAAGTCTCCTGCCATACAAAGCCTCAAAAGGCCCCATGTCGATACTCGAGTGATAACTATTGTTATATGTAAACTCTGCCAATGGCAAGTATTGATCCCAATGACCACCAAAGTCTATAACGCAAGATCTCAACATATCCTCGAGCACCTGAATGGTCCACTCGGACTGCCAATCGGTCTGGGGGTGGAAAGCTATACTAAGATCCACTCGGGTACCCAACTCATCATAAAAAGCTATCCAGAAATGGGAAGTAAAGATAGTACCCCGATCAGATATGATAGAAATAGGAATCCAATGTAATCTCATAATATCACGAATGTACAACTTGACTAACTTCTCCGTAGAATAAGAAACCTGAACTGGAATGAGTGGACTTAGTCAATCGATCAACTATCACCCAAATCGAAAAAAACTTATCCAGGGTCTTCGGAAGACCCACAACGAAATCCATGGCTATCCTCTCCCACAACCACTCGGGAATGAGCATCCTCTAAAGTAGACCACCGGGTCACTGGTGCTCATACTTAACTTGCTGACAATTACCACACTTAGCCATAAAATGGGCTATACCCCTCTTCATACGACGCCACCAGTAATGTTGCCTCAAATCCCGATACATCTTATTCGCCTCTAGATGAATGGAATATCGAGAGTTATGGGCCTCATTCAAAATCAAATGAATCAAGTCACCAACATGAGGAACACACACGTGCCCCTTAATCCTCAAAGTACCCTCAGAATCAATCATGGCCTCCTTGGCCTCACCTCTTAGAACCCTATCTCTAATCTTGCTCAACTGAGCATCCTCAAACTGATGAGTCCTGTCTAATCTAGCAAGGATGATCTCGCCTCCATACAAGTTAAAACTCTGCCTGGGGCTGAAATATCAAGACGAACGAAATTGTTGGCTAGAGTCTGAACCTCCATGGCCAACGGACGCTCGGAAACAACCAAACAGGCTAAACTCCCCATACTCATGGCCTTGCGACTCAAGGCATCAGCAACAATATTGGCTTTCCCTGGATGATACAGAATAGAGATGTCATAGTCCTTCAGGAGCTCCATCCATCGGAGCTGCCTGGAATTAAGATCTCTCTAGGTAAACACGTGCTGAAGGCTACGGTGATCGGTGAAAACTTCACAATAGACACCATACAAGTAATGCCTCCAAATCTTCAAAGCGAAGACCACGGCCAACAACTCCAAATCATGGGTAAGGTAGTTCCTCTCGTGGATCTTCAACTGACGGGAAGCATAGGCTATAACTCTACCATCCTGCATCAAAACAAAGACCCAAACCTACACAGGATGCATCACAAAAAGGCGAGAAATCCTTTCCCTCCACAGGTAATGCTAGAATCGGGGCTGAAGTCAAAAGGGTCTTGAGCTTTTGAAAGCTCTCCTCACAATCGTCGGACCACTGGAAAGAAACATCTTTCTGAGTCAATATGATTAAAGACGAAGCAATAGAAGCAAAACCCTTCACAAATCGGCGGTAGTAGCTGGAAAAACCCACAAAACTACGGATCTCGATCACAGTATCCTATGGTGAGACTTCGATTAGCGAAGCATATTTGTAGACGATATTGTCGGAGAATGCATGTAAACCTTCGGGTATGAAGTTGGGTTGGATTTTGCCTTAGGTTGGGCCTTGTTATATGATTTGGGGCTAGCCACCCTATTGTGTTGTGACTTATCTTGTTCTATTTGTTGTTGGCTCGTTACCACATGGAGATAGTAGATATTGGTGACTAGTGATATATCTTGATAATGATATTGTAGCAACTTAATTGTTGATGTTTTGAGACAAGGATTGTGATACTATTGTGGCTTATTGTGTAGACTTTTTATTAATATTGTTGGTGTTTCCATGTGCGATACTATTGAGATTGATTTGATTATTGACATTGAACTCATACATTACACGCATTCTCATCTTTCATAATATACTGTTGATACATTGATGATATGTAAGGAAATACTATTATGAGCTGATGCAATCCAAATTACCATGGTGATGACTCAAGTGTTCAAGCCGAGGAGACCCAAATTGAAGCCCGAAAGGATGTGGATTGAAGCCCAAGATCTGCCCCACAGAAAGAACAAGTCTAGCAGCCCAAATTAGGACTTCTAGAAGCTCTAGTATGAACATGAGGGGCTGGACTAATGTGAACGAAGGAAGCTTCCCTTTTTGTGTTTTCTAGGCTTATTAAAGGCTATTTTGACTTTCAATATGTGTAGTGGCTTTCTAGGCTTCTAGGAGTATGCATTTTGTAGTCTTCTATGCACCTAGAAGACTACACTTCCATTTATTTCTTTTGACTAGTATATTTAAGAACCTTATTTAAAGGTGCTTGTAATTCATTTGAAAGAAACCTATCTTTGAATATTGAATATTATTGAAACCCTTTAGTCTTGAATGACTAGTGTTAATTTGGTAGAGTCCAAATTGAACAACCCCCGTTTGATCTAACAGTTTGCAAGAGATGGCTATTCTCTTGAGGATTGTTCGAATAGGATAGGTGCCTTTTAATCCTTGGTAGAGTCCAAATTGAACAGCCCCCGTTTGATCTAACAGTTTGCAAGAGATGGCTATTCTCTTGAGGATTGTTCGAATAGGATAGGTGTGTCACGACCCAACTAGGGGCCGCGACGAGTACCCGATACTTGTACCGGGCACCCCCTGTCATACGTCTTATTCTTATTACTAAGTGGGCCGTATAAACACTAGCATTTTTTTTTCCTTAACAACATCGCCGATAATAGCATACAAATACACGAGTAGCGATCATCAAAGGCTGACATATCACACGGTGACAAAGACAACTAGGGCGTGAAACATCTACATACATATCTCCGTCTACGAGCCTCTATACACGATACATATAGTTACAAGTAACTGACTTTGCTGTGTCCAAATATATACATAAGAGTAGTACCCCAAAATAGAGCTCCGAACAATCGGAGCGCCTCGATACACAACTGAGTAGCTCTAGGAGTCGAGCCGTCAACTCCGTCTCGCTGCGTGGCATGAGACGCGACCACAAGAAAAGGGGTGGGTCACGATGTACCGAGTATGTAAGCCATGAAAGATAATACGGTGAAGCATGTAATATATGAGCAATAACAACATGTGGAACCAAAGATCATATAACGAGATAAAAGGATAACACGTACTGTAAGTGCCTTTCGGTGCGGATGTCATGCTTGCTTATTATATACTTTTGTTCAAAACATTTCGTGTCATATACATGTGAAAATAACAAGTCATGTCGCCGAAATACGTCGGCTCGCCCACATGTGTCCCGCGTCGGGCATCCCGCGTCCGGGATGGAATTACGCCAGCTGACCAGGTGGCAATGCGTCTATAGCGCAACATGTATCCATTCCCCAAAATTCCCCATTTTCATATACATATCATATACATGTCATATACATATCATATAAGCAGCATGCATAAGAACCCAAAGAAAGTCATGTGTCTGTCGGGGTGACGTAAGGTCGGTAGCCCCCGACTACCTTATGGAATAACCACGGTCGTTTCGTCTCACCTTGAAGGAACAATCATTATAAGGCGAGACCATCAATGAATAGCAACACCATAAGAAAACATAAAATAAGATTATAAAGTTCCTATGAAAGAAGTAATGGAAACCGATATGCACGTTTATCGAGACTCGGGTGACGAACATAAAAACACGGTTATCATGTACCATTGGGTCATTCACGAAGGTTTCAAGGCATTTCAACTTCATTTCCAAAGGTTTCGGACGTTTGAACACTTCTTTTCTTTAAAGCACAAGTTATGGATTCAATTCTATTGAATGAAAAAGGAATAAATTTAGGTGTCGCTTCCGAGGGGTAGGACCTTTCCCGAGGGTCGGATTTCAACCTATACTAACTAGGACATGCCAGATGAAGGAGAGGTAGGCTTCACATACCTTTTACGCGTCGTTCACGTCTCCAAACTCAAGCTCCAAGTTCGCCAAAATCTACAAATTGGTCATGTTTACCAAACATGATTAGTGCCTTTAGAATTGAATTCTTAAAATAATACTTGGCTACCGAAATTTCGGCAACACCTCCCCTATAAATACTCCATTCCACCAAGTTCAACTTGGCCCATCTCAATCAACAACAATCCGGGAATTCAACCCGGCCAAACTAACAACACAATATCAACAACCACTTATATTTAATTCAACTCAATTCAATTCTTTTCAATGCAATTCAATTCAATTCCATACAATTCAATATAATTCAATACAATATAATTCACATAATATTCCAACAATACCATCAACATACTACTTACCCACATCTTCCAATTTATGAAACAACAACAACATTTTTTTCCTTCTTTCAAATTCAATCACAACAACCCAATTTTCATTCCTCCAAACCATTAAATCTTTATTCTAACACCATAGAACCTACCATAACAACAATTTCCATTCTAAATAAAATCAATTCACCACACCCTACCATAACCTACACCATTCGGCCAACCCTCCATTATGCATGCTTTACATGAATTTTCATAGTTTCTACACTTCACAACAACAACCAACACACAACACATACTCACACACACGGCTTGCTCTAGCAAGTCACGGCCACACACATGCACTTTTACAACACATGAATTTCATCCATTTTCATCCTCCACAACATGCATAAACACTCATAACATACAAAAGAGAAATTAAACCTTACCTTTTCCTCAACTCTTCACTTGTCTCAAATTAACAACTTGCATGAATAGGAGTTCTTCTTGCTCCACAAGTCACTTCACCTTACTAAGAACTCTTCAAGGGATTGTTTGGCTATGAAGAACAAGTTGAGAATTCTCTTCTTTTTCTTTCTTTTTTTTTTCTCTCTAAGGCCGAATGGCCATGGCTCTTTTTCTCCTTCTTTCTTTTGTTCCTTGTCCCTTGAAAACTCTAGAGAAAATAAGATGAATAAGTCATCTTTCCCTTATATATACTTAGCCTCCTCTAATGAGAATTAGCCATATTACCCCTAAGCTTGGCTTGGCTTCATTTGGCCAAGTATTGAAAGTGGGGCCCACGGCCAAGTGGCCCCCTTTCTTGAAAATTCTAGCAAATTCCTCTAATTCATGAAAAATATTTCCCTTAGTTCCAAATTCGCCCCTAGCCTTACTCCATATTTCCATGAGTCATTTTGCAAATTTACCTTTTTACCCCTGGCCTTTCTTAATATTCCAACTTTACAATTTTCCCATACGCAACTTGTGTCACTTGCCTCGACTTACCCGAGGGTACAAAATACGGAATGTAACAAGGTGCCTTTTGATCCATTTGGGAGGTAACTAGGACTAGTTCTTCTAGTTATTGTCCAATTGTTATTCAAATTGTGTCTTCTTTCTATCTTTGTTATTTTTCTTGCATCATGAGTTGGACTCAGTTGGATGAGGGTGATGTGAGGACCAATATCCGATGTTTATCCCGGAATCGAAGTATGATTGCTGGTAGTAATTGCCGAGGTCTTTGCCGGAATCGTGAGGATTGGTATATGGATTTCGGGGGTCCCCCATGGGTTGTGCTGCCGAGATGTGATGTTCCATCATCGGAGTACATGTGTATCGGTGCATATGCATTGCATCCATATTTCATACATTATTGCATTGCATTGTACCTTTGGCTTCTTGTGATATTCTTGTGATATTGTTGTGATATACGGATTCGGATTGGATGTACTTAGACTTGGCACAATTGGGTTTAGATGTTATAACATAGGTGATGACTTGTACTTGGTTACTGGCTCGTGTTAACTTATACCTTGTTGATTTACCTGTTTATCTTACTTTATTTTCTTGGTATATGCTAGCTAATCTTAGTCGGCCTATGATACCTACCAGTACGTGTTGTTTGTCTTGACTCGCACTTGGCCAGATTCTTTTATGAATGCAGAGTATCAGGTGGGATTGACGTCTACCCCTCGTGGCTGAGAGTTTGAGGCTGCTGATTCGAGTCTGTTGGGGTGACCATGTGGACGCTTCATTACCCAAATACTCTTCTTCTATTATATCTTACCTTGCTATTCTGAGGCATTATTGAGACTATTGATGTATTATTATTATTACTTTCAGACTTGTAGATTTTAGTTAGATGCTCTTATACGACCAGACCAAATACTGGGGTGGTTTTTTATTTACTTCCGCATTTATTATATATTCCTATGTCAGACTTACGTTACTTTATCTTCTACCTCTATTTATACTGTGTTTGTGAATGTTAGGTTAAGGGTTCGTCTGCCGAGGTGGGAGAGGTAGGTGCCCGTGCGACTTTGTGGAATTGGGTCGTGACACTTATTGATCCAAAGAAAGCATAAAAATTCACGTTAATTAAATTAAGAAAAAGGAAATGGAAGAATAGTTGTTGGATATTGAACATTAAATTCAATAAATAAATAAAATTATCTAGCAGGTCAACTTGATAGAACACATGCATGAAAGCAGCCTGTAAGAAATTATTTTCCTTTTGTTCTTTTCTCTTTTTCTCCTTTAAAATAATACTTCTAGATGAAAAATGATCCTTTTGATCTGTTATTGTTACTACCTTGCGGATGGAGAAAGTCTTTCTCTATTGACTTATATGTTATGTTGGTATTAATTAAATTCCATTTTCTTCTTTTTACAAAAGTCAAAGTGATAAGAAAAATACAGGAAGTTTGATCAAAATTAGCTGGAATAAGTATTGGCAAAATTTGCAAAAAGAGAATATTGTTGGGTTTCATAATACTCTCCTCACGGAATTTATGCCCCCACAATATTGGTGGTAAATTTATTCAAGATTTACACAAATTAAAACTTTTTCAGGATTTACAGAGCCAAATATTTCCCTCAAGAATTTCATTTTAAGTGGTACGTACGAGGAAGAATATTTTTTTGCTTTTGCATTCTACCAATGAGTGATAATTGTTACTAACTACCACTAACAATAAGTTCTGAATTTTAACTTTTCATACTAATTCCTAATATAAGAATATGGAAAACGATTCCCTCTTAATAATGCAACGGAAAATTTTAAAAAATTGCATTATGATGAGAACCAAACCATTATATTTTACTTCGAAGAAAGGACTATGATACATGCTAGTTTGTACTATACATAGGCATAAATGGACAGGCAAGGGTAGCATGTTGAATAAATCATGTAAAACTATTCAGCAACTTGCCAGAAACAATTTAATTGGCAAATATCAAATTTAAAAAAATGGTCCTCCTTTGGACTTTTTTGGATTTAGACTTCACATGTCCAAGTTGTAACCAATCCTTGCAATTCATGTATTTTATTTTTCAATTCTTAAATGTGATTAACAATTGTGTTTTGGTTCGAAATTCAGGCCTTAAGAGCCAATGGTATGTCATGCATATGATGTCATTAGAGTAGACACCTAAGAGGTTTACCTGTGTAAAAGGCAAGGATGGAAAATTTTAATAATACATATTTAACTTGCTTAATCTTGTATTAGTTCTTAGTGAAAAATGACCAAAACTTTACGTGCACTTGATATTTATTTATAACAAATCAATGATAACATGATGTGTGTTAATTTTCTACGTATACTTTCATTATTTAATTATGGCTAATTAATTAATATATTTTTATCCAGTTTAGTAATGTGATCTGAAGTAAATATCGGGTTTGAGTATGTTCTTTTTTTGAAAAAGATTATTTGTTCTAATTGGATCAGTACAAAAGTCTCACCGGAATTTAATGGAGATTGTCCAGTCCATAGGTAGATGTTTAGCGTAGATCAAATGCTAAGCAATCAAAAATAATTAAAACATCTTGCTAATGCTATTATTTGGTTAGACTTTAATTTGATCAGACTTTAAACCGTTGATGTTTCTTATATCTCTGTATCTTTTTCAGTTATCTTAATCTTAATTATTCATATTTTAGTTATTAAGTGTGATTATTTTTTAGGTCTAAATCTCAATTTTTCATATCTCAATCAATAAATGTGTTGCTTTCTTATTCTACAACTGATTCATGGTTTTGAATAAATCAGAATGACTAATACCTATGACAGAGTTTTAATATCATTAAAATGCTATTCATTCAATGATATCTGCAAAGATGACATCTCACCACGACTCCATCCACTTCCATAGAACTAATGCTCTGGATCTGCCTCTGGCTGATCGAATAATGAATAAAGATTAAAGACAGTTCACCCGAAAGTGGCTAGTTGTCGAACACGAAACCTTCGAGATTTTGGATCGTGACAAAATAACCCACTCTAGTCCAGTGGTGGAGCCATAAACTTAATCAAGGGTGTTCAAATTTTAAAGGAGTGAATAATTTGTTTTAGCTGAGTGGATGCACAAAAAAAAAGTATCGATGAGTAGGTCCACCCAAAAATTAAAATCAGATTATATACTTTATTGTTTGATTAAATCATATGAAAACTTATAATTATGAAACCATCCATTTTTTAAATTAAAACTAGCATAGAAAAGTCAACGAAAATAATTTTAGCTACTAGTTGAATTATATAAAGAATAACACACATCAAAACTAATATAAGAAATGAACAAGAAAAAAAAAAGAATAATCATGCAACATAAAAAGAAAATTAGTAACTACTTCTTTAAATTAGTACAGTAAAACAAAAAGTCATAGACCAAAAAAAAATCTATAAGCAATATGAAAAAAGAACAAGAAATAATATGTGAAATGAAAGAAATTGTGCTTCTGTGAAATGAAAGAAATTGTGCTTCTACTTTTTTTCATTTTGTTGATTAATTTTTACTGAAAAAGTAGAACCGAGAAGAATATTATGGACATTTTTTACGTTATTAGTTTTATAAACATGTAGTAAACAAAATAAAAAAAGATAGAAAAACAAAATGTTAATGTGTTCAAAATTAAAGAATAATTGGTAGGGTCTAGCAATAATAAGGAAGAGAATAAATGTGTACTAGCAGTTGATCTGGCTAGCAACCTACGTGTCAGTGTCAACTTTTGTTTGTTTTATTTCTTTAAGTTGATATGATCTGGGATTGAACTGAGACCTCCAGCATTCACATGCACTTACCGTCCAACTATGACACCCAGTTTTGTCAAGGGTGTGCCTTTATCAGTATATAACCATAATAGAGAATATTTTACTTACACATACAGTCTAATTTTTCAATGAGGGGTGTTCGGTTGAACACCCTTACTTGGTTGTAGCTTCGTCCCTGCTCTAGTCGTGTGAGGATGTCATAACCTTGCTTTTTGCTATCTTAAGTACATGAGCTATATTGTCTCTTTATATGATTTTAATCGATAATAAGCTATAACCATTTAATATTTTAAATTCTTGGAGTTGAATTAGGCATCCATATTCCTAAGTTGAAGCCTCGAATTGACCATGAGGGAACTTGAAGTTCGTCAAAGTTGATGAGCAATGAGACCAGCGGAATGGTCCGGTCTAGTTTTGTACAACATTCTAAGGTGGCAATATTCTTTTGAAAAACTTTTTGAGGTCCAAATTTTGGTTAAATTTTTCATCATGCAAAAAGTCTGCACGTGAACCCCTTTTGTTAGTTTACGAGAAATTTCCCTAAAGTTTCTTCTTCAAATTAAAAGACAAGGTTATGAAGCTAAAAGAAGATATAGACAATGTAGTCTCCATCATGTGATATTTTCCAATCTAAAGTTTATTAAATTAATCTTCAAAATTGATAGGCATCAAATACGAGTAGTTTCCTTTCTCGAAGGTCCTAATTGTATCTTAAAGTCTTTGAAGCACACGTGTATACCTTTTCATTTTATTATTTAATAAAACGAAGATAAAAGGCATAGCAGGAAAAATATTTTCTGCTTTTTGATTAGCTCAAGTTTGAAAGTACTGTTTTCCCGAAGGAAAATTGTTTACGTCAAATAGGGGGAAAAATATGTCATTAATTAGTTGATGCAAGTTTCAAACTATCTTATAATTTGCTTCTCCTGATTTGTTTCACTAACTAATACTGCATTACTACTAATCATTATTCCTAGTATTTAATATTCATAACTACCACCAAAATACATTTTTTTTTATTTTTTTGGTCATGACCAAAGTACATATCTCGACATTAAGCTTAAACTATTCATCGAAGCTGAATCAAACATCAAAAAGTAATTTTCTGAGCAAATTTTTAAAGTAAAGCATTTTCTACCAATGTGTTTTATGAAATGAAAGGCACTTCAGATGGCGAAGACACTTTTCCACAAGCTGGAGTGTCACTTCACCGGAAAAAAAAGAATATTAAATTAACACGATATATAAAATAATTACTAACTTGAAAGTAGAAAAACAAACACTAATACTCATATACCCTTATCCAAATTTAATTGAGTTGTGATAATATATGTAAATATTATTCCTGTCGGTTCATTTTATTTGCCGTGCTTACCAAATAATAATTGATATAAAATAGTTATATCATTTTAGAAAATTAAGATATACTCAATTATTGATTTCTACTTTTACCTTACTCAATAAATACAACAACAACATACCCAGTGTAATCCCACAAATAGAGTCTGGACATGATAGAGTGTATGTAGGTCTTACCCCTACCATAAGAGGTAGAGAGGCACTTATCGATAGACCCTCGGCTACCTTACTCAATAAATGTGATCAAAACAAATTAATGTGGTGAAAAGAGAATAGTATTAAATTAAAATTCAAAATAAATAAGAATACTTTAGACAAAATACCCTTTTACTTAATGGTTTTTTAAGGGGTATAAAGTAAAAGAAAAACTTGACAAGTAAGTTGGCGTTTAGACATAAATAATTTGGTTGAAACTTGAAAAAAAAAAATGGAAATTGCGTTGAAAAATAATTTTTGAAAATTGAACTTGTATTTAGAAATGCATTATTTTTTCATAATTTTTTCAAAAACTGATCAACATCTGTGAAAAAACAATGTTTTCAATTTCAGTTTTTTATATAAAAAAATCTATGTCCTAAAAATGGACCGGAGGGAGTACTATAAAAAACTCTTCGTACGTCACTCCATACAAAGCATACTTTACTCAAGTAAGCATATATTTTAGGATAGTAGCTATCATTCTTTATTGGTGCGGCTGAAATCCAATCTGTTGTGTTCTTTCGTCTACAAGAGAAAAAAAGGAAATATTATGAAATTGAGTATTAATTAATGTTCTCCTTAGTTTCAATTCAAGTATTTTACTTTCTTTTTGATATGTCTAAAAAAACATTTTTCTAAAATAAGTTGGCAATTTAAATATCTTATATGATAAGTTTAAAACCACAAAATTCAAAAAATATTTAGTTATGACTCATATCTAATTTCTTTTAGAACCACAAAATTATTTACCCGAAAAACGGTTTAGTTGAATTTGTATACGTGATCAAGGACACATGGACCAAAGTGACTAGAAAAGCAATGTAATTTATACTTAGAATCAATATGAACGAAATATAAGCAAAGTAAAAAGTTAAGAATAGCCTGAGCCCTGATGTATTTTTGAGTTATTACTTAAGAACATATATGTCTATCTCTTGAATTTCTTTTATTTATACTAGAACTAGGTGTACACATTCCATGAATCGTGCCCCTGCTAATAATGTGCATTGATATCAGAATAATGACGTACAATAAAGAGGGCAATAAACCCTATTAATGCTCCTTAGAAGGCGGAAAGTCTGCTTGTAACAGTTGACTGATGCCTCTTCAACCGGTGTCATGTTATTACAGCATGCAACCGGACCCTTTATCTCCTTCGATATCACTAGAACTTTATTGGGGGCGTCGCGTGCTGAGGTGGACCCGAACCGTGCTTATTGACACATGTCACCATGATATTCGCCCAGCTATATTTTATGAATTTAGCCCAATACAAAAATATTTTTTTATTTTAAAATTTTGATGTCTCATTAAATTAAAACACTTAAATTTGGACGGATGGTGTATTATCAATTATGGAGTAATATTTATATTATAATATTAAAGAGATATGGTGGGCGTCAATCTCGTTCAAAAAGCTGACAAATATTGCCAACCCTTTGACTATTGCCCCCTCGATCTTTCGTACGTACTTTTGCTCAACGAAATTTCAAAACCCATTATGATTATGATATTTTATTTTATTTTATTATTTATGATTATTTCTTATCATCACTTGAATTTTAATTCAAAAATTATCATATCCTAACGCTTACGAAATCTGGACCCAAACGTATTTACTTACTTGGTTAGCCTTATTATTTTATTGAAGGATTTTTTTAGGAACAAAGAGGCTCTGTGTACTACTCCACTCTTTAAGCAACCGATTATGTTATTTTCAATTTTTTTTTTAATCCAATGTCTCTTTTTTTATTTTGAAGATTCTAAATATTTGATACAGAAACGGCTTCATGAGTTAAATTTTGTGCATCCAATTTTTTATTTGAACTGTATCTCTGAAATTTATATGAGTTCAAGAATATAACAATTGTTAAATTTGGTAGCTTTTCACAAATATACTCATGTCAGTAATCCAATAAGTTTATTGGGTGGAAAATCGGCCCAGGGTCACATGTGAGATCGGGTGCTCGGGGAGATCCGAGGAATCCTCACAGTTGTAAATCACTCCCACCAACTCCAGTCACATCCGCTGTTCCAGATCAGAGAGCTATTGATTATGCTAATGTTGGGAGTAACCTCACGTCACATCATCCGTATGGTTGGGTGAAAAAGTCTAGTCTTAGTTTTTCATATAGCTAGATAGCTTATCATGTAAGCTAAGGCAGCTTCACTTCCTCTCTTGTAACATATCTCTTATTTTTATCTCAAGAGCAATATACATCCGAGCACATCATTTATCTTGGAATATCTATTTGCCTTACATTATCTTGTTATTAAGCTCAGTTATTTCGATATAGCTATTATAATCACTAACACTGACCCCGAAAGGAGAGTTTCCGGGATTGAAAACGATCTACTTATCTTTAAACACTTAAAATACAAATCTCTAATTTCACCAGAAAACAATAAGTAGGTTAATATTTTTTTTTTTTTTTTTTTTTTTTAAGCTTTGAGTCCAGAAGAATGGAATTTTGTAAAACATGTCTACAGACTACACGCACGTACTTGCAGTCTTGCACTGTTGTGGCCCGTTTGTCCATAGATACCAAAAAAAATTTACTTTTTTTTGGAATTTTGGAGTTGGAGTTGGAGTTGTGTTTGGCCATAGTTTTTGAAATCGTAGTTTTTAGTGAAATGTAGTTGTAAAAAAGTGATTTTTTTTTTTTTTTAAAAAATAAGCTTTTTGAGTTTTTGGTTGTATTCCGAATTTTCATGGTCAAACGCTGATTCCGGAAAAAAGTGAAGAAAAAAAATTCGGAATAAAGTGAATAATTTTTATGGCCAAATGGGGCCTTAATTTGTTCAATTTATATGAATGAAAATTCACGCATATTTACTTAATGATTGATTCTAGACTGAAGCATGTGTATATTTATACGAAGTATATTAATGGAAATAATGTATTCCAACTCATTAATTTCTTTAATATTTTTCAGTAACGATTGAATGAGATAATGATGAGTTCGTCAAACGAAAAGTAGAATAGTGCAACTTGTTTTTTGTTTTTAAGGAGATACCTCGTCGCCCTATTCTTACTATAATTTGTTATTTTCTCTATCTCAATTTATGTGATACTTTTTACGTCTCGAGATTTAAACTACATGAAGAAAATTAATATTTTTAGATTTTTTCATCAAATTGATATAAAAAAAAATTACAACTTATAGTACTTTTTATCTAGTTTCAAATATATAAATTTTAAGCTTAAAATATTGAATTAATCTAATCAAATTTAGCTTCAAAATTTAGTCAAATTAATTCTCAAAAATAGAAAAATGTCACATATATTGAGACAAATAGAGTATTATGATAAAGTTGAGTAATAAGACCTGAAATTAACTTCATAGGTGTTTCTCGAATCCTGTGATCCAACAAAGCTTTAAGGAAAGAAGTTGATTTTTGTGAATGTCAACCCCTCTTAAATTTTCTTGTTACATTACTACAAAGTAGGTCACACACATGAATGGTTGATCAAACATAAGAGTGGGTGAGAGAAATGACTAGAAGATTGTAAGGCTAGCTGTAATAATAATATTTAAAAAGTTAAGAATTTAAAATTATACATATACTTTGCACTGTAATGAAATTTTATACTATTAATGTAATTTGATTTGTTATATCAAGTTGCTTACAACTTATATTAGGTTACTAATTACTACTGATTAAAATAAAATTACCTGCAATTTGCTTCTAAGTGGTGTTAATAGTTTTACACTCAAGGTGTGTTTGGTGTAGAGGAGAACATTCCAAGAAAAGAAAAAAAATTATTTTTCTATGTTTTGTTGATCAAAAATACTTTATGTAGGAAAACAAATTCCTTAAAAAAATTTAAAAATGATTTCTCTTATAGGAGTAAGGAAAACAAATTTCATAAATTAAATAACATTAGTGTTGATCGTTTTCCCTCCACCCTCAACACTCCATCCACGTCGCCTCCGCCATAACCCCACCCCCCATAGTATTTGCATAAATTATATAAAGTATAAATATTTTTGAGATAATATTCTCTACTTACCGAACATAAAAAAATATTTATTTTTTAAAAAAAAAATTGTTTCCCTTCGTACTAAACTCATCAAAAAAAAAGCTAAGTTAAAAAAATATTTATTTTTCAAAAAAAAACTGTTTCCCCCTTATGTCGTACTAAACTCATTTTCCCAAACTCATTGATAAGAGAGAGATTCAGATATTGATTTTATATTAAAATGTAAATCTGCGTGAAAGATGCTTTGAGTGGAAAAATAATTTGAGGATATTTTCTATTGTGAAATTGAAAATGGAAAATGCATGTATACATGGATAATTCATGCTTTGTCAAATTTGTTCATTGCTGTATGTTAGTCTTTTTTTACCCTCTAAATGGAATCAGAATTTGGAAAGCTTGGATTTTATTCTCGAAAAAGAAAAAATGCTTCAATTTGATGATATGTTTTGCAAGTTCTGCAAGGCATCAGGTGCAACGAACCTACGACTAGTTAATGGAAGCAAAAGAATTTGGAGATAAAATTTTGATTAAAAGAATCTCTTGGACAAAGAGAAGGACGGGAGCTGTGGGGATGAAATTGAAGGACTCGAGGGTTCTTTAAAAATGGAGAAGACGATAATGGTTATAATCAAGGGATGAGGTATGTTTTATTCCATGGTGGCAGTCCACGTTGGTGTGTAAGAAGGAGCTGGGGTGAGGGATCAGAGATGGTGGACATGGAGGAAGAAGAAGAGAGTAAGAAGGAGAAAAGAAAATGGGTTGGGTGAAAAAATTATATCCGGATCGGATCGGGTTAAGTTGGTGGATAAAAAATTATTTGGGGGTGAAAATAGGTGATCTAGGATGATAAGCACGTGTGGCGACCATTTAACATAAGGGTATATCGTTTATAGTAAGATATATATTGTATAATTAACTTATAGTATAACGGTAAGGGTATAATTAGCCTTATAATATAACGGTAAGGGTATAATTGCCCCTATAGTATAACGAAGGGTATGGATGAACTATTTCCCAAAGTTCAGGGGTAATTTTAGCCCTTTTTCGAAAGTTATTTATTGGACAGCATAAGTAGCCAGATGTGTGAAAATCAGAAAATGTTGGTTGGGTGTGAATCGCAGGTAAATTAGTTGGTTTCCATGTATGATTACAATCCAAGAAAACTGGAAATTATTGCTTCCTTTTGACTTAAAACTCTTTGCTAAGTTGCTACGCATTCATTTTCATTTTCTTTCTTTCAAATGCTCCCTCCACCTCAATGTATGTGGCACCTGTTCCTTTTTAATCTATATCAAAATAAGAGTCTGTTTGGATGGGCTTAAAATAAGCAGCTTTAAAAAAAATAAGTTGAAATACCCTTTTTTATTTTTTTTTTATAAAAATTTTTTTTCGAACATAAAAAATTGCTTTTTTTTAAAATTTAAACCAAACAATTAACTTATTTTTTGGGCTTATTTTAAGCATAAAATGGCTTATAAAGTAAACCTGCATACCCAAACACTCAAAAAAGCGAAAGCGACTTATAAAATGTTCGTTTTCAAAACTTATAGCTAAGCCAAACGAGCTCTAAGTATTAATTTTTTATAATTAGAAATAACTTAATTTAATAAAATTTATCTTTTACCTTTAATAAAATAATTTTACACAAATGTCTAAAATTTGATTTAGATAGCAAATTTTTTAAAAAAAATTCTGTATTTCTTAACTTTTGTACCTAATCAAATAATGTTAAATTTTGTACCTAATCAAATAATGCCATATAAATAGAGTGGAAAGGAGTAACTATTTGGGTTGTATTCCTATCCATTAGTCGGTGGATTTAATGAAAAGTGATATTGCTTTAATTGATGATGAATAGTACGTACTTGTTATTTTGGTACCTTGTACGGGTGTTAGCATAAGGTGAACCGACCAAAACAAAAGTGATGAATCGATGGCATCTATAAAAAGTGAGACTTGTCCATGTGTTTTGCCGTGAACATCTATTAAGACTTTGACTATTTTTCTTGTGTTCATATTTATGAGGAGGACCAACAATTTCTTTATTTTTTCAAAAGAAAAATCATTTGGTATAAGCAACTTACGGACTTGATTAATTTTAATTTACGTCACGTAACTTCTTTTTGTTTACGTTTTTTCATTTAATATTCAATATTTATTTTGGTGCCAAATTAATATAATTTCGTGCCACGAAAAAATACGTATTCCAAGGGAAATAGTTTCTATTAGGATTTTTTTCAATACGAGAATTTTAAAAACAAAAAAGTCTCCATTTCAAAATTTCAAATTAAATACTCTAATTATGCTTGAGCGAATCTCATCAATCCAAGTATACCATTGTCTGTGGTGATTTTTGTGGATCAATGGTTTCTATGGCTCAACCAATTCTGATTTTCACTAAATTTTGTTTCCTTTTATCATGTATAACTTTATAACTTAGCAAAAAAAAAATTCTATCTCATCACAATTTTTTGTGGCCGTCAAGTAAAATCACTAAGAGAATTTTAGATTTTTAGATTTTTTTTTTTAAAAAAAATCTCCATTTCAAAAGTTCGAATTGAATACTCTGATTAAGCATGAGCGAATCTCATCCATCCAGCTACACCATCGTCTGTGGTGACTTATGTGGATCAGTGGGTTCTGTGGCTCAACCAATTCTAATTTCCATTGAATTTTGTTTCCTTTTATCATGTGTAACTTTACAACTTAACAAAAAGTTCTATCCATCCATGGCAATTTTTGGTGGCTGTCAAGTAAATTCACTAAGAGAATTCTAGAAAACATTACCAAAAAACAAAAAAAAAAAGATATCCATTTCAAAAGTTCAAATTGAATACTTTGATTAAGCATGAGCGAAACTCATTCATCCAACTAAACCATCGCCTGTGGTGGCTTCTGTGGATTGGTGGTTTATGTGACTCAACCAATTCTAATCTCCATTGAAGTTTGTATCCTTTTATCATGTGTAACTTTACAACTTTGCAAAACAAATTCTATCTATCTCATCAAAATTATTTTTTGCCGACAAATAAATTCACTAAGAGAATATTTTTATAAATTACAAAAAAAAAAATCTCCTTTTCAAAAGTTCGAATTGGATACTCTTAGCTAGCGTTTGGCCATAAATTCCCCAAAAAAAAAATTTGAAAAACTTGATTTGAGTGAAGTTTTCAAGTTTTAAAAATGTGTTTGGCCATAGTTTTTCAAAACATATTTCACTTTTTTTAAAAAAAAAACATGAAACATTACTTATGCTCATAAGTGCTAAAACTATCAAGAATACCCAACCATACATACATATTAATCCCAAATTATGCAGAACATTGTATTTTAACAATAATTGCTAATAACACACTTACTACCTATTACAATTCAAATTACAATACAGGATCCATCCGTGCAAGAAAAAAAAACGGTAATAACTAGCTATTCTTTTATATAATTTTCTCACATTGTACGAACAATCTTCACTTTATAGAAGAGATTGCTTTAATTGTTGAAACATAGTAGATACGACTTTAATGGAGGAACATGGTAGGTAGAAAATAGATTTTTTTTTTTTTTTGTAAAATACAAAAGTTTGGGATAGTTTTTAAAAGTTTAGAAAAGGCCGAAACATATATCTTGGCCCTGAAACAGGCTTGAACCAGAATTTGGGAATTGAAGATTTGTTTTCAAAATTTATCAAAATTTTATGGCCAAACAAAGATTTGAAAACAAAGCTTCAAAATATGTTCCCAATATCTACGGCCAAGCGGGAGCTTATTAATTATGAGCGAATCTCATCCATCCAACTACTCCATCGTCTGTGGTGGGTTCTGTGGCTCAACTAATTCTGATCTCAATTGAATTTTGTTTCCTTTTATCATGTGTAACTTTACAACTTATCAAAAAAAATTCTATCCATCTCATCACAGTTTTTCGTGGCCGTCAAATAAATTCACTAAGAGAATTTTTTTTTTGAAAAATTACAAAAAAAAAAAAATAAAAAATCTCCAAAAAATAAAAAATAAAAAGTCGCCTTCATTTCAATTTTGTTTCCTTTTATCATGTGTAACTTTACAACTTTGCAAAAAGTTGTCATGTTAGTTTTTTAAATTAGTGACGAATTTTAATTTTAGTCCTTATCATATCCTAAAACCCTTCGGAACTTACTATATTTAAGAGAAAATTTGTCCTCTAATTCTCTAATTATTGACGAAAATGTAGCATGAAAAAAAAAAACATCGGGAGGCAAGAGGAGCTTAACGAATGCACCGATCATTTGAAAGTTATGAGAGCACAAAGAAAATGAGTGTTATGAAGTCAAACCTTGAGCAAGCTCTCTAAATTATGTGTGAATTTTTTTTGTCTATATCGATCTCTGAATACATATGTATGAGTCAAGCTTATTATTAAAAGGAGACAAGATAGACTTAACTTGCTTTAAATTTGACAAAAGTGAGCATTTTTAATCTCCATAAAATATTTAACCAATTCTTATTGCTAAGTTTAATGAGAACTATAAATAAAAAGATTAAACCAGAATCCATCGGGAAAATCTTGTATCTCAAAATTGCAACTCCAAAATCAAATCATACACTAAAAAGTACAAAAATAGCAAAAATTGCATTAAACACCAGAAGTTGCATGAACTACAAAAACTGCCCCTTGAACTGTGAGTTTCAAATATAAATTCTCACTAATTTTTTATATCGTAAAATATTAAATCTAACTATTAGAATTTATTAAATATTAATAAAAATTAAAGTACTTACTTTTACGAACTTAAAGAATTAAAATTATATTCAAAATATTACTTTACACCAACCCCAAATGAAAGAGATTATTTTTATTTTTTTCTCATGAAAATTGATTTAACTAATCCCCAATTTGATCAGGATGGGAGTACAAAGGTTTTAAAATGCGCACCGATAAAGGTTGTGATAGAATGATAAATACTTTTTTTTTTTTAAATTCTTAATCATATATTTCGGATTCAGATCATGTTAAGGTCTTCTATTTGAGAAAATTTCCATAAATATAGTTTAGTGCAATTACGAAATACAGCTATAATTTGCGTATTTACGAAATATAGCTACAGTTGATGTATCAGGTTGGTATCAGATGTATTAGCGAAAGAGTTGCAGCGGGCGGGTATCATAACAACTGTTTCAACGGGGTATCAGCTGAAATCGCGACGAAAAAGTTGTATCAAAACATGCTGTATCTAGTTATATTCATGAGTACAGTAATTACATTTTGTAAATACAACATAAATATTTGTAGTTTTCCCAACTCTTTACGAACATCGCCCATGTATAGTACAAATGCACCAATATCCAAGCCACAAATTCAAAGCAACCCCTTATAGGTGTACTGTGTGTGTGTGTGTGTGTGTGTGTGTGTGTGTGTGAATTAAAGACCAGCAGTCCAAAGAGAGAGACAGTTTAAAGATATGAAATGTAGGACCATCCCGCCATTAATATCCCCTTCTACCTACCTTCCTCTTCTCCCTCTTTCTAAGTCACCATCCTATAATATTGATTATAAACATAGTGCAAAATAAAGATAAGTCAAAATTTAGCTCTCTGTTTTTTTTTTTTTGCTCTTTTCCCTCTACTTCAAAGAAACCTCTGCAAATAAGCAGCCATCATCTTTCTTATCCTTCCAACTCTGCTGACTTTTCTTGAAAAAAAAAAAGGTGGGGTGCTTCTTTTATTGAAAAAAACTGTCTTTTTCTTACTTTAAATTTTGATTAGTAATCTTGGTTCTTGAAAAAAACAAGAGTCATTTGGTGGGAGCTGTTTTTTTTTTTTTTTTTTGGTTGGTCTTTGAGAAGAAATAAAAAGACCATTTCACTGTTATTTTCATATATTTCAGCTTTGTGCAAATTTAGCTCTTATCTTAACAACCCTGCTGTTTTTTCTTGAAAAAAAAAAAAAAAAAAAAAAAAAAGAAGAAGAGGTGGGGTGCTTTATTTCTTGAAAAGTTTCATTTCTTACTTTATTTTTTATATTTGTTTATGTTTATATAATTTAGTAATCTTGGTTCTTGAAAAACAAGTCATTTGGTGTTTTTGTTTTTTTTGGTCTTTGAGAAGAAATAGAAAGACCATTTCACTATTATCTTCATATTTCAGGTTTGAACAAATTTAGCTCTTTCCTTGAAAAGATGGGGGTTTTTCATTTCTTGATTTTGATTCATTTTTGATAATATAATCTTGATTTTGTTTGTAAAGAGTCATTTGATAATAAAAATCTTGGTTCTTGAAAAGTATATATTTAGCTTTGAGCAACTTGCATCTGCTATATATATTTTTTTTAAGTGGTTTGTGTTGTGTGATCTACAGAAGCAAAGAGAGATTTGGTGAAGAAGCTAAAGGGTGATTTTGTTTTTCTAATGGGGATATGTTTGAGTGCTAGAATTAAAGCTGAAAGCCCATTTCATACAGGTATTGTTGATATTTTAAAGGTTTCTTGTTTAGCTTAACTGTTTTTGTATACTTGCATAATTTGCAAATTTAAATCTTTTGTAGGTGGGGTTCTGCAAAATACTTTTGTTTGTTTTTTTTTTTTTTGTTTCAATTTTCATTCATATAAGGATGATCATGTCTTTGTTTATGTAGCTAAAATACAATTAATTCATCATAACAGTCATAGAAGTTTGGCTTTTAGCAAAGTGGCTAGTTGGAGTTTTTTGCTATTATTTAGCTTGTATCTTTAGCACCCAGTATTTGGTAACAAGAGTTGCTATCTTTGGTTTAAGTAGCTTTTTTGGGGTCTAATGAAGATAATTATTTAACCTGTTGTACTGATAAAATTATAGGTTCAAACTTACTATTTGTTGCAATTTTAGAGAATTTTTACATGTAAATTTAGTAATGAGAGTTATCCTGATCAACATAGCTGTTGCTATCTCTGGTTTAAGAAGCTTTTTGTGGTCTAATGAGATTACTTGTTGCTAATTTCTAATGGATAGTGGCATCCAAAGCAAGTTATCTAATATATTAAAACAATTGTTACAGGGCTAAATTCAAGATCTGTTAGCATAGATGGATGTGATAGCAATCCAAGCTCGAGGGTACCACCGCCTACCCGAAGTGAAGGAGAGATATTGCAGTCTCCCAATTTGAAGAGCTTTAGTTTTTCTGATCTTAAAACTGCCACTAGGAACTTTCGTCCCGATAGTGTGCTAGGAGAAGGTGGTTTTGGCTCGGTTTTCAAAGGGTGGATCGATGAGAACACGTTCGCAGCTACCAAGCCTGGTACAGGTGTGATCATTGCTGTGAAAAGGCTAAATCAAGAAGGTTTTCAAGGTCACAGGGAATGGCTGGTGAGTTTCTTATGTTCTATTTGAGATGTACGACTCGGTATAAACTTAGGGATAGTTACATTTTTGGACCGCTCTAAAACATAATAGCCAATAAATGTATATGTTTTGCATATTAAGTATAAATATGCATATAATATACATAAATATGCGTATGATATACATATAATATACTTAATCAGTGTATATGGTTTGTATATTTTGGCTAGCCCCCGTAACGTTTTCGTTGAACAAAGCCCTTAAACTTAAGTGTGCCGGTTATCCCATGAACCGTAGTTACTTATTGCAGCGCTTGTTCAAGTGCTAATATTTTCTAATTTTGAGTGTCTCGAGGTTGTAAAGGTTGTTCGCGTTCTCATTTGTATTGTGCTTCTATGGTTTTAGGCAGAAGTAAACTATTTGGGACAATTTTCTCATCCTCATCTTGTAAAGTTGATTGGCTATTGCTTGGAGGATGAACACCGGCTTTTGGTTTATGAATTCATGCCTCGGGGAAGCTTGGAAAACCACTTGTTTAGGAGTGAGTTCTTTGTCCCCATCCATTCGTAATTTCAACTCTAAATTATGAATAATTGACGCCTTTGGAGTAAAAAGTGTACGTTTGTTCTGTAACAGGAGGTTCTTATTTCCAACCTCTATCTTGGAGACTGCGATTGAAGGTTGCTCTAGGAGCTGCAAAGGGCCTTGCTTTTCTCCACAGTGCGGAGACAAAAGTGATATATAGAGACTTCAAAACCTCGAATATTTTGCTTGATTCAGTACGTCCACTGTAAAATTAGATCTTTTTGTGCAATTGCTTTCTTATTACGAGCCGGCGAACCTGTTCTTATTTGTTGCTGTTTTTCTTATAACATTGTAGAACTACACTGCCAAACTCTCGGACTTTGGATTAGCCAAGGATGGGCCAACGGGTGACAAAAGCCATGTCTCTACAAGGGTTATGGGGACCTACGGATATGCAGCTCCAGAATACATGGCCACTGGTACGGTTTCTTTTCGTGCTCTTTTCATTTATGGTCCGTTGGCCCAAATCAATTATGAGTGCCAGCCAAAATATGCAATTCATATACACTGATTATGTGTATTGTATGTATGCAACGTATATATTATATGCATATTTATACTTAATATACAAGACATATACATTTGCCATTTATTATGTTTTTGGATGGTCCAAAAGATAATTATCCCTTCTTTCCCCTCCGACTCGTCTGCTAGTTTCCTCTCTTGTTCCCATGCGACTTCCATAGAGTATTGAAGTTTAGGATGTCAGATACTGACCAGGGCATCTTTGCATCTATGATGGGACATCTCTCTTATCCAAGATCCATTTAACACAGTTTTCTCTTTTACATCTCCTCTTATCCAAGATCCATTTATCACAGTTTTCTCTTTTGCTTTTTAATTCACATTCTTATTCACAAGAACCTCATTCACATATGATGCATTTGCACTACGCTCCATTTCCTAGTCCACAATTCGTCAGTGCTCTTTCCAGGTGCTGAACGAACAATGATTTCTTGATATTAGAATGAGATCAGCAATCGTTGATTGACTTTCCATGTTGCATTCAACCGAAATCATAAATCACTCAGGACCCTGAATTATCTATTTACTAATCTCCCTTTGATTCATCTGCTTTAATACAGGTCATTTAACTAGCAAGAGTGATGTGTATAGTTTTGGAGTTGTCCTCCTCGAGATGCTGTCAGGTCGTAGGGCGATCGACAAGAATAGACCATCCGGAGAACACAACCTGGTCGAGTGGGCAAAACCTTACTTGGGCAACAAACGTAAAGTCTTCCGCGTTTTGGATACCCGTCTTGAAGGCCAGTACTCAATGGACGTGGCAAGTAAAGTAGCTAACCTTGCCTCGCGATGCCTATCAAAAGATCCTCGGTTTAGATCAAGCATGAGTGACATTGTTAAAGAACTCGAGCATCTTTATCAGCAATCTAAAGATGCAGGAAATACTCGTAGCCACGGTAACAACCGGCCTAATAGACCACGTAGACGGAGTGCTGGTGATGTTGCTGGTGGTAGAAATGGTTCGGTTGCTTATCCGAGACCATCTGCTTCTCCCCTTTATGCTAAATAATTCAATACATGATTGAAAGATGCCTTCGTTTTTTCTTTTGCCTTTATGTTTTCGTGCTTGAAAAGTAATTTAGGCTGCTGAAGAACCTGCGCATTTGCAGAATCAGCTGATTGTATAGTTGTTTTGGCTAATGTATTGAATCATTACTTTCTATAGATCCTGAATGTGTTTGTAACTGGAGGATTGTTCAAAGATAACAAGATGTTTTTTTGACACAGTAAGGGAATGCTAATCAGTGGCGAAGCCACATAGACCGTCAGTTGGAAAATTATATTGTGTATAAAGAAAATCATACTGCATATATAGGTCAAAAATTACTTTACAGAAAATCATACTGTGTATATCGTTCAAAGTTTACGTCCTGTAAATATATGCTAAATCTTGAACACTCTTTGACAGAATTCCCAGCTTCACCCAATATGCTAAGTTCTATTTGCGTTATTGATATTGGCAACTTTTTTCCCCCATGAAAAAGTTCTTATCTTTTAAAGTCAAGTACTTGTTGTATGTCTATTTCAGCTTTTCTCTCTGCTACATCCTCTTTTTAGAATGTGGGATACATGGGGCGTGTTATCCTTCAGTCTAAAGTCTTTATAATATAAAGTGGGGCATGTTTTATAAAGTTAAAAGGGAAATAGTGGTGGAAAAACTGATGTTATGTAAAAAGTAATCACAGGAGGATGCAAAAAGTTGTAACTCAATTTCTTATCTCCAACATTAATCTGGGAGTCCCCATAAAGATCATTAGTGCTTTCGTTATCTAAAACAAACTTGGATTATTAGCCTAGTTAGAGTATGGAGATGGACATTGAAGTGACAACAATTTGGGTCCTTTGCTGGGGATGCATCACTTGAGAGGTAAGTTCGATCTTAATCTACATGTTGTTTGAACCACAGAAAAGCCGTGTGCCATATGAATCTCACATTCAATGGTGATGTTAAAAAAATGAGCTCGACTTTTTTAAGAGAAAATGATCTCTTATAATCAGTTATCATTTTGAATAGGAAAAAATGATTTTACAAATATTTTTCATGATTTATTTACGAATCTCCTGCTTTTATGATCTTCTATAAAAATGATTATATAGCTTAAATAACATTTTCTATTTGTAGTTGGTTACAAAATTGATCTACTTTTGTAAGAACTATAACTTCATTTTTTTACTATAACCACTAGAATATTACGAGCTTAAAAATTGTACTTCAGTAGGGATCTAAATACAAGAATTTATTTTCTTAAAAATAGATCACGCTTTATGACGAATGGTGGAGAAAGGATGCCCTATCATAGTACAACAACATACCCAAATTAATCCCACAAACATGTGGGAATGCTCATGCAGTTAAGTGTCTGTGACCTTACCCCATCTTGGAAGGTAGGGAGATTGTTTCCGAAAGACCCTCAGCTCAAAGATGCCCTATCATAGTATTTACATGTTTATTTTGTACTTTCTCTTAGGGTGGGGGAGGACTATCAGCAGTAGGAACGGGAAAGATAAAAGAGGGATGGACATTTAATAAAAATAATTAAGTTATATGCAGTTATTTCACATAAATTTTCTACACTAACGCTATAATAAGCAAATTAGTTGTCATTTTACCAGGTTAGCAACTAATATTTATTAGAAAAAACTATTTATTATTATTTATAAGTGACCTGATTGAGTAAAGCAAGTACTAATAAAATTTGAAAACTTTTTCTTTTCACTTCAATATAGTCTAACTCATTAAATTCAATAATATATTAATTCACTTAATATCTTTTACCCGCCAACACATAAAACCTTAAACTTCTAATGAAATTGCAACCATTAGGCCATGAGAATTTTTCACTTTTTTCCGGAAAATTATTTCACTTTATTTGGAAATCAGCATTTGGCCATGAAAATTCCAAATACAACTTCAAGTTGTATTTGGAATTAGAAAACCAACTAAAACCTTGTTTTCACATTTTTTCACCTTATTCACTTTCAATACATTCAAACAACCAAATATTCTTTACAAAAACTATGACCAAACACAACTCCAACTCAAAAATTCCAAATAAAGTGAAAAATATTTGATTTTCATGGCCAAACGCCTACTTAGAACTACGTGGTTAGTTGCTCGGTCAGAGAAGGTATATTATCTGTAACTACATTTGGGATTTGGCAAAAAAGGCCGCCGGTGGATGAGACTGCTTCAGAAAGAAGAAATCAGGTAACGCGGTCCACTCTTATGGGCCTGAATTTGGTCCACCCATATCCTTATTCAAAGAAGGGACAATGCTTTTCCTTGAATATTCTTGGTTATCAGATTTTGAAAGCCTCCAACATATCATATTATTATGCTAAGTTAATTACTGATGTAATCTAATTGGACCAACGAAAAAAATAGGTGAAACAAAGTCAAGACAGTCAAATATAGCCTTTAGGAAATTGCCTTGTCAGACATCATTAAACTCGGGTCTAAAATTTACTCGTGCATTTCTCAACCTTATAGATAAAACATTAGACTTTCATCTAAAGCTTGTAATGATTGCAAACTTAAGAACATGATCTAGCGTTTCTCATAAGATTTTCAGTTTGCTTAAAAAAAATCGTTAGGCCGTGATCTAAAAGGTCCATAAGTTGCAAGAAAATTAAAAAGAGGGTCATTTACTAAATAGTTATTGTTATTAACTGTAATCTGAAACAGTAATTAATAAACAAATTCCTGTTTATTAATTGAAATTAGAAAGAAAATACTCGAACAGAAATGTAGAAGATGTAGAAAATATTCCGAGCCCACAAGTTGCTTGTGTGTCCTTATGATTTTTTAATATGGATTCTATTTCACTATTGATTGCCTCTTTCCAATAATGTGCTTCTGAGGAAGACATAACTTCTTTAAAAGTCTGAGGTTCATTTTCCAACAAAAATGTTAGAAAATCTGGTCCAAAGGATGTAGACGTCCTTTGACATTTGCTACATCTTGGATTTTCCTCATTATGAATATTGTCATTTGCTTCTTCCCGAGGTTGTTTAGATCTTATGCTAGACGTCTCACATTCATTTTTATACGGATATATATTTTCAAAAAATTCAGCATTATCTGATTCAATTATCGTATTTACATGAATCTCAGGATTTTCTGATTTATGAACCAGAAATCGATATGCTTTACTTTTCGTTGCATATCCAATAAAAACACAATCAACAATTTTCGTTCCTATTTTTATCCTCTTAGGTTTAGGAACTTGTACTTTCGCCAAACACCCCATACTTTGAAATATTTCATGTTAGGATTTCTTCCTTTGCACTTTTCATATGGGATGGATTGTGTTTTTCTATGGGGAACTCGATTAAGTATTCTATTAGCAGTAAGAATAGCTTCCTCCCACAAGTTTTGGGGTAAACCAGAACTTATCAATAAGACATTCATCATTTCCTTTAAGGTTTTATTTTTCCTTTCTGCAATCCCATTAGATTGAAGCGAGTAAGGAGCAGTTGTTTGATGAATAATGTCATATTCCAAACAAATTTCTTCGAACGGGAATTCATATTCGCCACCCCTATCACTTCTGATCATTTTAATCTTTTTATTTAGTTGTGTCTCAACTTCATTTTTGTATTGCTTGAATGCATTAATTGCTTCATCTTTACTATTAAGTAAATAAATATAGCAATACCTTGTGCTGTCGTCAATAAAAGTTATGAAATACTTTTTCCCACCGCGAGATGGTATTGACTTCATGTCGCAAATATCGGTGTGAATTAAGTCTAAAAGATTTGAATTCCTTTCAATTGATTTATAAGGATGTTTAACATACTTTGATTCCACACATATTTGACACTTGGTTTTATTACATTCAAACTTAGGCAATATTTCTAAATTAATCGTTTTCCGCAATGTTTTATAGTTGACTTGACCCAAACGTGAATGCCATAAAGAGTTTGACTCAAGCAAGTAAGAAGAAGCAACAAATTTATTCATTTCAATCGCTATTACATTAAGCTTGAAAAGGCCCTCATTTAGGTAACCTTTTCCTACGTACATATCATTTTTGCTAATTACAATTTTTTCAGAAATAAAAACGCACCTAACCCATTTTTAACGAGAAGTGCTACAGAAACTAAATTCTTGCGAATATCAAGAACATGTAGAACATTGTTGAGCGTCACCACTTTTCCTGAAGTCATCTTCAAGCAGATCTTTCCAACTCCTTCTACTTTAGCAATTGAGGAGTTTCCCATAAATATTGTCTCGTCTGGACCTGCAGGAGCATAAGATGCAAACAATCCTTTGTTGGCACATACATGACGAGTAGCTCCAGAATCAATCCACCATTCTTTGGAGTTTCTTACCAAATTACGTTCAGAGAGCATGACACATAAGTTCTCCACTTCCTCGTTCGTTTCAATTATATTTTCCCTTGATGCCTTTTGTTTTCTTTCTTCAGAGCTCCGCATTCCGCAGCCTTGTGTCCAACTTTTCCGCAATTGTGGCAACTGCCTTTAAATTTCTTCTTAGGCGAAAAATTCTTTGGTCCAGACGACCTCTTTCTCTTTTTGTCATTCTTTGGTGCCTCTTCAACAATATTTGCCCCAAAGAATTGTTGAACTTGCTCGTGACTTTTTTTCTGCAGCCTTGTTGTCTTCTTCTATCCTTAGGCGCACAATCAGATCATAAAGGGTCATCTATTTTCGTTTGTGTTTCAAGTAATTTTTAAAGTCTCTCCACAACGGAGGAAACTTTTCGATAACTGCTGCTACTTGAAGCGAATCATTTATGACCATACCTTCCGCAAGAAGATCATGGATTATGATTTGTAATTCTTGAACTTGTGACTAACGGGCTTGCTGTCCACCATTTTGAAGTCCAAGAATTTTACGTACCACGGATTTCTTTAATCCAGCGTCCTCTATTTTTGTGTTTATTCTCGAGAGCATTCCACAAATCTTTAGAAGTTTTACGCACACTGAAGACATTATACAAGCCATCCTTTAAGTCGTTGAGAATATAGTTTTTGCACATAAAATCGGAGTGTTTCCACGCCTCAAGTGTAACGGTTCGCATTTTTGCTGGCGGGGTTAGCGCTCGGAAAAGCTACTTCGAAATCGTTGGTGCTCTTTCAGACTTTGTTTTAAAAGAGTCGCCACCTAATTTTTAGGAAATTAGGAAAATCAATTTTGAAGGGTTTATTCATACACCGTAAAAAAACCTTCTTAATCCAAAGTTCTAGGTAAGGGTTCTGGTGATCCCCTAGAGAAGGTGTTAGGCACCCTAGTATTAAGGATCCGTAATATACGGTTGACCTTCGAATTCCAATGTATGAGTATTTGCATGAACTGTTTACTTAATGTTTATTTCCCGCAAAAGACTGTCAGGTTGCACATCATTATTTGAAAAAAGAATTGAATATATCCCCTTTATAAATAGGGTATTTAGGTTTGGATTTATGATATCTGGGTATAATTAGTTCCTTTTATATATAAGGATAGTAGTTTTTCTATAGAAAAAGATAGAAAGTTTATTTATTGATCTAAGTTCTATTCATGCTTTACTCACACATGGGTCGGGTTAATCCGTTTAATACATTTTTTAGAATACCCTTACCTAAATTTTTATAATTAGGCGTAAATTGGACTGTTTTGACTTTTTAAGAAAGAACTCTTTATAGTTTGCGCAGTTGGTTTTTTAAAGGGAAAATAAATTATGCTTATGGTCTAAAATTTTGTATAAGTTCCCTTTACAAAATATACTTGCTGTATTTTTTTATAAAAGTCCCAAATTTAGTTTCAAAAGATAAGACTTTGACTTTAAAATCCATTTCGTTTTTGGGTCTTAGGATACTTTACTGAATTTCTTTAAAACATGGGCATTGGTCTAGAAAAACTATTTAATCATAGATTCATTGCTTAGGAAAAATTAAATAGGTCCTGACCCAAAGAAATGTTCTTATTATTTAAAGAAACAACCCGCGTGGGCCTTGGCCCAAATGTACCTCATTTTGCCACTTACACTATGGGCCTTAGTCTCCTTTTATTAGCCTCATATTTTATGTAAAAAAAACCATACAGAATTTCCTAGCCCAAATGGTGACTTTATATAAATTCTTATTTTTCAAAGACCAAACTGAAATGAGTTTTGGTCCAAAATATTCTTTGAAAACATTCGATTTTAAGGAAAAGACTCGGGTGGGTTTTGGCCCAAAAATATTCTTTGAAAACATCGCGTTTATGATTAGAAAAGAGACATGTTTTAACAGTTTTTTCTTAAAAAATAAAAAGAAATTTTTCGTCCAATGTGTTCACCTACTTAATTTTGTACCACACATTATACTATCTCTATTTAAAAGAAGACCTCTTTGGCTCGCCACTTATTAAGATCAAAAGTACTTTGTTTTCCATTTTAATCCCCAAAATCAGTACGCATTTTCAAATTTAAAAAAAAAAAAAAAGAAGAGTTTTAGGTGCTAAAGTCAATCTAAACGGCATATGCACCATTTCGCCTAAGATGCCTAATTCGCAATATAATGGTTCCAATAATGTTTGTGGGTTTTACAAGTAACGAATACAATACAAAGAAACGAAATAGGAAAATGTAATGAAGAAAGTGAAATGGGGTGTACCAAACCCCAACCATTTTCACCCATGGTTGGGCTTTCATTTTATTTTGACCCATGACTTGGCCTTCAATATATTAGCTTTCCTTTCTTCTTTTTTGGACTCAATGACACTTGAAAGAATTTTTCCTATTGGGTTTTTAGCCCAATAGGGTGACTTCGAGAGGGAAAAAACAAAAGATCCCGGTTAGTTTATATTTTACTGTTCCTATCATACACATGATATATGCACACAATATACACAACGCAGAGGGTCCCATTCTAAAAAACAAATATATAAGCAAATATCATATTTATTCATAAACTCATGTAGGGCATGTGTGTTCTATGTTTATATTTCATCACTCCCCTTTATTCCCGATGCCGTACAAGTCCTATCATACACATGATATACCTAAACACACAATATACACAACCACACACACACACACATGGCTTAGATTAAATAGATAAGTCCCATTCTATATATGGATTAAATATACACATATATAAACAACATATCATATTTATTCATAAAAGCCAAAACATCACTTATATCCTAAACATGGAAGAGAGAATATTCTCATGTAATATCTATGTTAAACCTAATTACACAACTCAAATAACACAAGTCACAATGTTGAATCAAGTATACAATGGCAGAGGGCACCTGGAAGGAAAAAGCAACTTCTAGATAATCCTAATCACCCTTTATTCCCGATGCCGAATTATCAAGTTCCACATTTTATGGATAGTTCAAGTAAAGATTCTTGTCATTTTTTAGAATTATGTTCCAAAGTCTAGAACCTCTTAGAGAATGCAGAGAATAAATGTATGAACCAAACTCGGATCTTAACATGGCAAAAACCAAGTAGATGAAAAATCAAAGTCCTTTAAATGAAATGGATGTAGTGCTATATCACTCCTCAAACCATTTTAGACTCTCCGAAACTAGGATTATTTTATAGAAAGACCAATGCCAAGAGACTTTCAAGTCAAATTGATCCCATGTAGAATATACAAGTCCAACAACTTCATACATAACTTAAGCAAGTAGGAAGTTCGAGTTTGGACATTTCTAAGTTCGAGAGTTTGGAATTTTACTTAACTTGATTCCATTCCATTTGCAGAAAAGTCCAAATTGGTTTTAAAGGTATGCACCTAATTTAGTCATGGCCTACTCTTAATCTTCATTCTTCCAAAAACTAGACAAGTACCACATATCCTTGACTAAATTTTAGTGCTACACAAAAGGAGGGCACATTCATCCAACATAACCAGATTAGGTTCAGTTTTATCTTTTACTTGGACTTTAGACTAATGGACTCACAACACATTTTCAAAAAAGAAAGAAGATGGAAAGGAATCATGACTTGTTGTCCAAAATATCACAAAGAAAAGGGTCAAATATACCCTTCAGCCTACACTGCTACCTTGAATGAATGCAAATCATTGATCTCTTTATTTTTAAGACATTATCATGACTTGAGATACAAGGGGAGAACAAACCATCTTTCAAACACAAAGTCAGGCCTACATCAATGTAACCCACATAAAGGTTTAAATCCTGATCCTAACTTAACCAAATGTTAAAGGATCTGTTATACATCACCATATCATTTCCATAAAATTCCTTTACCTTATTTTCCAAAAAAACAATCAATATTCTCTTTTTTTGAAAACAGCTTTTCCCTTTTCCAGTTTTATCACAATTTTCAAATCATCATACATCATCTAAACTGATCCAACCATTTTCGTAAGACATATCAAAACAAATACAACAAGACCAGGCTATCAGTCCTAATGAACAACTAACAAGTGCATAAATTTTTTCATTTTTTAGGATTCAATGAACTTAACAAAATGACAAGGAAACACCAAAGGTGCAAAGGTATGAGGTTATACCCCCATTGGCTTGTGAAGGATGCCATGGCAATCTTTTATTTGGGAGAAAAGATACTATGGATCAAGCAATGCCTGGCCTTTTTCTCAATCCTCTCCTAAGATGTCTTTAAAGGACCTTCCCCATCTAGCCAAGTGGTTTTCAACCTCAGCCTCTACACTTATTGTTACACCTTGGAAAATTCCCGTTAACGTACAGTGAATAGGCTAACAAAGGGTAAGAAGTATACGATGTTGTGATAAGTAAGAAATAGTATTTGATGGTCCTAATTAAGATTTCCAAAGACACTTAAGGTAAGGGAAGAAAGTTGTTAAGGGAAACGAGCTATATGTTGTGTGTCGGGCAAGAATTTCGAGTATCGAAATAATGAGAGTTTAGAGATGTCTTGAAGAAGAGTTATAATGACCCTTCGATTGTTAATGAAGTAATAAACAAGTGTTAAGAAGGTTCCATAAGGATCAGAGGTCAAACGAAGTGATGAAATTAAGATTCAGTGGACTGATGGGTTATACGGTCGATTATACGGTCCGTATAATGTTATACGGCGGGGCAGAACCATCACGGAAGGTTCCTCACCGCGGGATTATACGGTCAGTTATATGGACTGTATAAAATTATACGGCCCGTATAATGGTCACAGAGAGCAGAAACGGAAGGTTCCATTTCACGGTCACTTATACGGACCGTATAAGTGTCCGTATAATTGCCCGACGGGATCAGATTTTAAGTTATTAAAAGGAGACCCACGTTCATTTTATTTCATTTCATTTTTCATTCCACACAAGTCAAGAACTCTCTAGAATATTCTCTACATTTCATCCACAAGAATCCAAAGGAAATTGATGATCAACTTCATCAAACCAACAAGGATCAAGAGTGTGAAACACATTAAAGTCATCTAAGTCAAGAAATCCCAAGAGAAGTGAACTAGGGTTTTGGAGTAAGAAGAGTATTTCCACTCAAGGCTTGTTTCTACATTATCTAAGGTGAGTTTCATGATCTTTTCCTATTAATTGAAGTATTGAAAAGTTGAAATACTTGGATTCTACTAGAACATAGAAAATGAGTCATAAATGTGGGAATAGTGCTATCGTTGAGTAGTAGTTTGGAATGAATCATGAATATGGATATGTTATGATTGTAAGTAGATTGTGAATGACATTTAGAACATGGAATGAGCATTATACGTGAAAGAATGTAATAGTGAATTATGACCATGATTATGGGAAAATTGAAGTGAAATTGTGAAATGTGAATAATGTAGATAAATGGTGCTTGTTATTTATGATATTATGAATGATGTTACGGACGTTGGAAGTTGATATGGAATATGGAGGAAGTCATATAAACAAAGGAAATGCTGCCCAATTTTCTATAGCCTTAGTAAGCCTCGCTCTTATAATTTTGTAGCTAATGTCGATATGAATTCTCTTCAAGGTAAAACGTGTTCATTAAAGGAGAACAAGCAGTAGCGATAGAATAGTTAAACGACAAAAGTATGTAAGGCTAGTCCTTTCTTTCTAAGGCATGAATCTTATGGCATGAATTTCTTTCTTCTTCACGAATTTCCTATCTTGAAGGAATCTAAGAGTCCTTTTCATGAATATCCATATAATAAGAGATACACTATGAGTAAGGTAATGATAATGATAAGCTTAAGTCTAAATATGCTATAGTTCATGATATGATGTTTCTATAGAGCTAATGATGCTACTATAACTATCGATGTTGATCATTATATACACACACCTTATGCTTAGTTCCTTCAAGGTGAGATATAACACTTATGATTACTCCATAATGGAATCGTGGGTTCACGACTTATGTCACCCCGATAAAGTTTAACTACTTTCGAGTTTCCATGTATGTTTATGATGAGTGTATGATATATATATATATATATATATATATATATATATATATATATATATATAATGATGCTAAGTTATGATAAAGGCCGGATGGCATGGTGCACCACTATGGGCGGCATAATAATGATAAGTATGGGCTCCGGACGCAAATACAATGATTGATTACCACACCGTACCTATATGGTCGCGCATTATACATATATGCATACATGATATGATGATGATTATGAAGTGCCGGACATGCATTATTTCCTTTATGATTCAAGTCATATTCTAACACATTTGATGCCTCCCTTATTTCATCGATGTCTTATTATTGTTTATGCCTTACATATCACCACAATGTTCGTCATATGATGTCCTTTTTCCTGGACGGACGGCGTGTTCATGCCCATGATGTAGATTGAGAGAGATGTATGCATCCATGATTAAATGACAGATTCACACGGTGAGCCCTCCTTATTCCGACGTGAGGTGCTATTTTGAGATATATTTTTGTGTACATATATTTTGGGCACGACGGGGTCCTGTCCCGTCCCGTCCATACGTCTAGTACTCTAGTAGAGGCTCGTAGATACGCAGTGTGGTAGTATGGTCTCACAAGTTTCTCATATGTATATGCATGTGTTTATATTTTAATTTGATAGCCTAAAGGGATTATGTTTATAAAGTAAATATGTTTCAAACGAAGAGCATTTTCTATTGCTTTGAGTCTAAGAAATGTGAAAATTCTTTTGAGTACATAGTATGAGTGGTGCTCGGTGGTTAGCCCCGGTGCCCGTCATGGCCCGTAGCCGGTCGTGACAAAAGTGGGTATCGTAGCGGTTCGGGCCCTAGGAAGTGTCTACGAGCCGGTCTAGCAGTCTGTTTTATGTTGCATGCGCTAATAAACAAGAGGCTACAGGCATTTATATACCATCTTTCTTCTTATGAGATCTAAAGGGCCGCATAAGATTTATCCTCCCTAAAGTGTTATGTTTAAATGCCGCCAAAAGAAAAAGCTAAAGTCGCCGTAAGGCAAGACTACGATGAAAAGACGGGCAGAAAGAGAATAGAAATGAGAGGTGGACGAGTGAATCACACCACGAGGCTCTATCTAACGCCTCCACTACTCCGCCTATTACGTGAACAAGAAGGGTTTCAGATCCACCCTATGCCTCCCGCTCCTCCACCGGCAACATCACTTTGGGTCAACAAGTGACCGAGGCCATTCATTTATTGACAGTTGGTTGCCGCCAGCACAACGGCAAAACGGGCCCAAGTGATCGGTCGGCCTAGTACTAGAGCCCGTGATTTCGCGAGTTTAAATCCTCCGAAATTCTTTGGGTCAAAGTCGGACGAAGACCCGCAAGGTTTTATTGATGAGATGTTGAGAACATTGCGAATTATTCATGCCTCCGAGACTGAATCCGTGGAGTTGGCATCTTATAGACTCCGGGATGTGGCGGTATTATGGTATAATAATTGGATAGCATCGAGAAAAGAGAACGCGCCTCCTCTCGTTTGGCAAGAATTCGTAGATGCCTTTATTCACCATTATTTGCCACCCGAGGTCCGCCGAGCTAGAGCGGATAGATTTCTAAATTTGAAGCGAGGGAATATCAGTGCCCGGGAGTATAGCCTTCAATTTAACTCTTTGGCTAGATATGCCCCGACTATGGTGGCCGATAGGGAGATCGGGTGTATAGGTTTGCGAGTGGCTTAGCCACATTTATTTAAGGACCGCTTTCGACGGCTTCGTTGCAAGATGGGATGGATATTTCCGTATTCAAGCCCATGTCCAAAATCTAGAAAGACAACAACATCCCAGGGGTGACCGTGATGTTGATGAGGGAAAGCAAAACGCCGGATCTATGGGCACAAAGGCGCTATATGGGGATCAAGGCATACGCATTCCTGGATATCTCCGGGCGCCGATGACTAGTGCACCTCCACGATTTACGGGAAGGAGATTTGATCACTCCTTCTTTCGGAGATGGTCGCAGTTCGAGGGCCTCGTTCGTCGCTCGGGGGGAAGATCATAGTCGAGGAGACCTCCGGTCGCGATGCGACCAAAATCTTGACAGGGGCACATGCCGCTAGTGCCGCCGTGTTGTTATATTCGCGGGCGTCAGTAGGACACTTGAGAGATGATTGTCCTTCCGACAGCATGGTAGGCCGGGGTCCAGCCCACAAGATCGCCGGCTGGTTCATCGTCAACGCGCTCCGCAGGCGTTCCCCGCATTCCAAAGAAAGCCGAGGTAGGGCCGAGGGAGCATCTACTCGTGTGTCACTCGCCCTGCATGTATGCTTTAGCCAGACGACAAGATCTCGAGTCCTCCCCAAATGTGGTTACATGTACATTGTCCGTATTTTCTCATGATGTGTATGCATTGATAGATCCGGGTTCCACACTATCTTATATTACTCCATATGTTGCTAATCGTATTGGGGTGAAACCCGAGCTAATTAAACCTTTTGAGGTATCTACTCCGGTTGGTGATCCCGTGATAGCTAGACAAGTATACAAAGATTGTATGATTGTGATATGCGATCGTCAAACTAAAGCTGATTTGGTTGAGCTAGAAATGTTAGATTTCGATGTGATTATGGGTATGGATTGGTTGGCCTCATGTTATGCTAATGTTGATTGCCGGATGAAAGTAGTTCGATTTCAATTTCCGGGAGAGCCCATGCTTGAATGGAAAGGTAATACAGCATCTACAAGAGGTAGTTTTATCTCCTACCTTAAGGCAAGAAAAATGATAGCTAAGGGCTATATTTATCATTTAGTCCGAGTTCATGACACCGAAGCAAAGTCGCCAACTTTCCAATCCATTCTAGAGAGTGAATGAATTTCCGGATGTATTTCCATGAACTTCCAGCTCCTCCTCCGGAAAGAGAAATTGAATGCCATTGATGTGTTGCTTCTGATACCAAGCCCATTTCTATTCCTCCTTATCGAATGACTCCGCAGTAGAAGTCAAAAGAGCTAAAGGCACAATTGAAAGATTTGCTGAAGAAAGGGTTTATTAGACCCAGTTCATCACCGTGGGGAGCGTCGGTCCTATTTGTAAGAAAGAAATATGGATCCCTACAAATGTGCATTGATTATAGACAATTGAATAAGGTGACAATAAAGAACAAATATCCTCTTCCGCGAATTGATGATTTATTTGATCGCATACAAGCGCGTGCCAAGTGGTTTTCCAAAATAGACTTGAGGTCGGGTTATCATCAAGTAAAAGTTAGGGAAGAAGATATTCCCAAGACAGCTTTCAGAACGAGATATGGCCATTATGAATTTCGTGTGATGTCATTTGGATTAACTAATGCTCCCACAGTTGTTCATGAATCTGATGAATAATGTATTCAGGCCTCTCTTGGATCTATTCGTAATAGTATTCATTGATGATATTCTGGTGTACTCTCGCACTGAATTAGAGCATGCCGATCATTTACGTGTTGTTTTTGGAATTCTTTGAACTCGAGAATTGTATGCGAAATTTTCAAAGTGCGAGTTTTGGTTAAATTCTATGACATTTCTGGGTCATGTTATTTCAGATGATGGCATTCGAGTTAATACTCAGAAAATAGAAGCTATGAAGACTTGGCCAAGGCCTACGACGCCTACAGAAGTTCGTAGTTTTCTAGGGATTAAGCGAGTTATTATAGTATGAGGTTCGTAGAGGGTTTTTCATCTATTTCAGCCCCATTGACGAAGCTAACCCAAAAATCAACCAAATTTCGTGGAATGATGTCAGGAGCGTGGCTTCCAAGAGTTGAAGGACAGATTAACCTCAGCTAGCTTAACACTTCCTAGAAGACCGATGGTTATGTAGTGTATCGGATGCTTCCGGTGTTGGGTTAGGATGTGTGTTGATGCAAAGATGTAGTAGAGTTATTGCTTATGCTTCGAGACAGCTGCGGAAACATGAAAAGAATTATCCAACTCATGATCTTGAATTGGCTGCAGTTATTCATGCATTAAAAATGTGGAGACATTACTTGTATGGTGTGCATGTTGATATCTATACAGATCACAAGAGTCTCCAATACATTTTCAAATAGAAGGAGTTGAATCTGCGACAGAGGTGGTGGATAGAATTATTGAAGGATTATGATGTGAATATTTTATACCATCCCGGAAGGCAAATATGTAGTAGCCGACGCACTTAGCCGCCGATCTATAGGTAGTTTATGTGAAGTCCCCTCGGAGAAGAAAGAATTGATTCATGAACTCCACCAACTAGCTATTCTTGGAGTACGTTTAATTGATTCAGAGCGCAGGGAGTTAGTGTTAATAATCCCACAGTTTCGTCCTTGAATATGGAAGTAAAAGAGCGGCAATATGAAGATCCTCAATTGAGCCATTATAGAGATACATGTCATGCAAAAGAGAAGTCTCCATTTGAAATTTCTATAGAAGGAGTTCTTAAATACCGAGGCAAAGGCATGTGTTCCGAACGTTGCGTAATCGTCGTCGAATCTAGAAGCCCATTATTCTCGGTATTCTATTCATCCAAGAGAACGACAAAGATGTATCATGATCTCAAGATGATATATTGGTGGGATGGCATGAAAAGAGACATAGCATTTGTAGCTCAATGTCCAAATTGCCAGCAAGTAAAGATCGAACATCAAAAGCCAGGGGGATTATTGCAAGCAATGGAAATTCCTACTTGGAAATGGGAAGTGATTAATATGGATTTTATTGTAGGATTACCTCGTTCCCGAGGTAAGTATGATTCAATATGGGTGATTGTGGATAGATTGACGAAAGCAGCTCATTTTCTTCCAAGAACCACATACTCGCAAAAGATTACGCAAGATTGTATATCAAAGAGATCGCGAGACTTCATGGTATTCCGATATCCATTATCACAGATAGAGGAGCACAATTTACAGCCAAGTTCTGGAAATCTTTCCAAGAAGGTCTAGGTACTCAAGTAAAGCTTAGCACGGCATTTCATCCGCAAACTGATGGACAAGCCGAACGTACCATTCAGACTTTGGAAGATATGCTACGAGCATGTTCTAGATTTCGTGGTAGTTGGGATGACCATTACCCCTAATCGAGTTTGCATATAATAATAGCTACCATTCCAAAAGATCCAAATGGCTCCGTATGAAGCTTTATATGGAAGGAAGTGCAGATCTCCAATTGGATGGTTTGAAATCGGAGAAGTACAATTAATAGGCCCTGAGTTGATTCAACAAGCAATAGAAAAAGTCAAGGTGATCCGAGACCGATTGTTGACAGTCCAAAGTCGCCAAAAATCTTATGCGGACAACCGCCGGCGAGATCTAGAATTTCAAGTCGATGATTGGGTGTTTTTGAAGGTGTCGCCAATGAAAGGGGTGATGAGATTTGGTAAGAAAGGAAAGTTAAGTCCTCGATATATTGGACCCTATAAAATTATCCGTAAGGTGGGTCAAGTAGCTTATGAATTGGACTTGCCTTCAGAACTTGAATTAGTCCATCCAGTTTTTCACGTCTCAATGCTCCGCAAGTGTGTGGGAGATCCTACGAGGATTGTGCCAATAGACGATGTTCAAGTGACAAGAAAATCAAGCGATGAAGAAGTCGTTATTGCCATATTAGATAGGCAAGTACGAAGACTCCGAAACAAGGAAGTGGCCTCAGTTAAAGTTTTGTGGCGGAATAACAACCGAGAAGAGATGACTTGGGAAGCGGAAGAGAAGATGAAATCCACATATCCGCATTTATTTCAGCCCCCGGAAGAAATCTATGATGAGACATCGAGATTATAAGGTATGTATGCTTTTCTTCTATGCACATGGGTCGTGTGTGGCCAATTTATATTGCTATTGTGTTGTAGCCCCGTGAGGCAATGTTATTATGGGTTGTTGTGACAGGATGGTAGTGCCATATTACAGGGAAAACTCTGGCGAAATTTTTATAAAATCCCCGATGATATAACATTCGAGGACGAATGTTCCAAAAGGGGGGAAGAATGTTACACCTTGAAAAATTTCCGTTAACGTACAGTGAATAGGCTAACGAAGGGTAAGAAGTATATGATGTTGTGATAAGTAAGAAATAGTATTTGATGGTCCTAATTAAGATTTCCAAAGACACTTAAGGTAAGGGAAGAAAGTTGTTAGGGAAACAAGTTATAAGTGTGTGTATGGGCAAGAATTTCGAGTATTGAAATAATGAGAGTTTAGAGACATCTTGGAGAAGAGTTATAATGACCCTTCGATTGTTAATGAAGTACTAAACAAGTGTTAAGAAGGTTCCATAAGGATCGGAGGTCAAACGAAGTGATGAAATTAAGATTCAAAGGATCGATGGGTTATACGGTCGATTATAAGGTCCGTATAATGTTATACGGTCCGTATAATAGACCGTAGAACCATCACAAAGGAAGGTCCCTCACTGGTGGGATTATACGGTCAGTTATACGGACCGTATAAATTTATACGGCCCGTATAATGGACCGTATAATGGTCACAGAGAAGAGAAACTGAAGGGTCCATTTCACGGTCACTTATACGGACCGTATAAATTATACGGACCGTATAAGTGTCCATATAATTGCCTGACGGGATCAGATTTTAAGTTATTAAAAGGAGACCCACGTTCATTTTATTTCATTTCATTTTTCATTCCACATAAGTCAAGAACTCTCTAGAATATTCTCTACATTTCATCCACAAGAATCCAAAGGAAATTGATGATCAACTTCATCAAACCAACAAAATCAAGAGTGAAACACATTAAAGTCATCTAAGTCAAGAAATCTCAAGAGAAGTGAACTAGGGTTTTGGAGTAAGAAGAGTATTGCCACTCAAGGCTTGTTTCTACATTATCTAAGGCGAGTTTCATGATCTTTTCCTATTAATTGAAGTATTGAAAAGTTGAAACACTTGGATTCTACTAGAACATAGAAAATGGGTCATAAATGTGGGAATAGTGCTATTGTTGAGTAGTAGTTTGGAATGAATCATGAATATGGATATGTTGTGATTGTAAGTATATTATGAATGACATTTAGAACATGGAATGAGCATTATACATGAAAGAACGTAATAGTGAATTATGACCATGATTATGGGGAAATTGAAGTGAAATTGTGAAATGTGAATAATGTAGATAAATGGTGCTTGTTATTTATGATATTATGAATGATGTTACGGACGTTGGAAGTTGATATGGAATATGGAGGAAGTCATATAAACAAAGGAAATGCTGCCCAATTTTCTCTAGCCTTAGTAAGCCCGTTCTTATAATTGCGTAGCTAATGTCGATATGAATTCTCTTGAAGGTAAAACGTGTGCATTAAAGGAGAACAAGCAAGCGATAGAATAGTTAAACGACAAAAGTATGTAAGGCTAGTCCTTTCTTTCTAAGTCATGAATCTTATGGCATGAATTTCCTTCTTCTTCACGAATTTCTTATCTTCAAGGAATCTAAGAGTCCTTTTTCATGAATATCCATACGACATAAGAGATACACTATGAGTAAGGTAATGATAATGATAAGATTAAGTCTAAAGATGTTATAGTCCATGATATGATGTTCCTATAGAGCTAATGATGCTACCTATAATCTATCGATGTTGATCATTATATACACACTCCTTATGCTCGTTCCTTCAAGGTGAGGCAGAATGTTTATGAATGCTCCATAATGGAATCGGGGGTTCACGACCTTATGTCACCCCGATAAAGTTTAACTGTCTTTGAGTTTCCATGCATGCATTATGATGAGTTATGATAAATATATGATGATGAGCATATTATGATGAGCATATGATGATGATATTACACCGCGCCTATATGGCCGGGCAAGAACCACAAGGCGGGCAAAAGATACAAGATACACCATGGCCGGATGGCATGGGCGTACACCACTAGTGGGCGGTGAGATGGTACCCCTGGACGCGGGAGGCTCCGGACGCAGGCTAATGCTAATGCTATTGATTATCACACCGTACCTATATGGTCGGGCAGTTTATACATATATGCATACATGATATGATGATGATTATGAAGTAAGCCAGCATGCATTATTTCCTTTATGATTCACAGTCAGTTACAAATTGCACCACATTTGATGCCTCCCTTATTTCATCGATGTCTTATTATTGTTTATGCCTTACATACTCAGTACAATGTTCGTACTGATGTCCTTTTTCCTTGGACGGACGCTGTGTTCATGCCCACAGGTAGACAGAGAGACGGTGCAGATCCATAGGAGCTAGCAGCAGATTTACAGGAGCCCTCCTTTATTCCGGAGGTGCTATTTTGAGACAGTATTTTTGTGTACATATATTTTGGGCACGACGGGGTCCTGTCCCGTCCATACATCTAGTACTCTAGTAGAGGCTCGTAGATACGCAGTGTGGGTAGTATGGTCTCACAAGTTTCTTATATGTATATGTATATGCATATGTTTATATTTTAATTTGATAGCCTAAAGGGCTTATGTTTATAAAGTAAATATGTTTCAAATGGAAGACGTTTTCTATGATTATGAGTATAAGAAGTATGAATGAAAGCAGGATGAGTAATAGTATGAGTGTTGCTCGGTGGTTAGCCCCGGGTGCCTGTCATGGCCCTAGTCGGGTCGTGACATTTATGATCTTTTATTACCCTCTATCACATACCAAAAGAGACCGGACAGTTTACAGATCAAAGACAAATGTTTTCTTAAGTTCTCAACTACTGTTTTCTTCTTTTCTATCTTTTCGTACTCTTCTTTTACTTAGACTAGCATCATAATGCTTTCCCTATTTGTTTCCATCTTTAAGCTTAGCCAAATTGAAAACCAGGGGTTATTATTACTACATCATCCACTTGTGCACGCAGAAAAGCAAAGAAAGATTTCATGTCTCAAGACAAAAGCCTCAGTCCCCAGACTGTTCAAGATTTGGACAAATCAAGACCAAGCAGCTTCATTTCATTCTTCTTTTAACACTTAAACTCATAAAATTGGAACACTTATGATCATTTATCAAATTAAGACCCATACATGTATGGAAAACAACACAGATGCAAGAGTATAGCATATCAGTCCATTCTTTCATAATAAATTTACTTCACCCTTTAGGTAAAAATAACTAATGGGGGCAGGACCAACAAGAAGAAATCACAAATAGGAGAATAGACTTCTTTCATAGACACCATTTCATTCCATTTTTTATATTTTTTAGTTTCAACATGATCATGACTAAGTTATAGATTGACAGCCAACCTATTAGCTAGTTACCAATTAGATTAACTTTAATTAACCTTCAAATGGGAACTCAGTCCTATATTCCTTAGAGTTAGTTACTTCCTTTCATTTTCTCTTTTTAACAGACCCTGAACCTTTAGGAGTAGACTATTTCTAGGTAAAACACTTGTGACATAATCCACACAGAGCAAGTTATGAACACCATATGTTTAGGCAACAAATTCAGACAAGAAAGCCAAGCCTTGATCAAACCAAAAGGGAAACAGAATTCACACTCAAATACCTTAATCATAATGGTTCTAGGATTTGCTATAAGTCATGGACAATTAGCACACATTTGCCACAAATCACAGGTGATTACACATAGTCTAGCCTACATTAGATAATAACATAATCATAGACACTGCCATGAACAGTCTACCAACCTACAAACTTAAAACATGAACTTGATACCCCTTTGTTTTAGTATTAATTGACAAACAAGCAAACCATTGATTTATCTTGTCTTAATTCTATTATAATGTGAGCAAGATCTTTTAAGAGGAAAGGAAAGAAGAAATAAGGTAATCTACTGTTATATCTTCAAAGGTTCAGCAAACAGGTTTAAATCCCACCTAAGTGTTTATTTACTTATTTATTTTTAAAGAAAGAGAACACATTAGGAGTTGTATCCAGACCAACTTGTCAAATTCAAACAACCACATTTAAGACTTTGACAAAAGACTTCACTTCACAATAGGAGCAGTTCATGGCTGATTAGCAAAGTATGGGACTTCTAACTGCAATCACAAGGACATATTACAAGCAAACCACCCACATTCATCTAAATCAACACATAGACTGTCTCATCTCTTTTTAAAAATAAGTTGAACTTCCCTATGTTGACTCTACTTAGGATCATAACCAATGAACTAAAAAAGCATTCAAGAAAGAAGGAGAAGGGAAAGGGATTTTCAAAGCACTTCACACACACTTCTTTATAGTAAACATAGAACCTCAAGATCACATTAACAAGCAAAACCAATAGGTGGTTCAAGCAGCCTACCCCCCTTAAATGAATTTCACCATAACATTTACACTAATTCCTACTGTGTTTGCATCAAATAAAGCACATGTTAAGCATAGAACCCAATAAGGCACACTTAGCAAATAACCATCATCATTAACAGACATCAAAACATAGCTAACTTGTAAATACACTTAAACTAGGCAGAATACTAAATGACAAAAATGAAATGAATTAAGGTTTACCGTTTGTGTGCGCAGCCACAAAAAGAACGGATTTGGGAGCCTTTGTGCTTCCAAACCTCAGCAACCTAGCCACACACGAAAAATAAATGAAGTAAGGACCAATACTTTAACTAAAAAATAAACCCAGCTATTCAGTCTAGGTTTTAAAATTCTTTTACTAAGATTTTTTTTTCTTCGAAAAATCTGAGTTTTTCAACTTCTTTTACTCTCAAATTTCTCTATATTTTTTCCTCTACTATTTTTCCACCTTCCAAAATTCTCAAACTTCTTTTTTTTTGCAAGAGGGTTGGGGTTCTATAAATAGAACCCCAAAAGTTCAACTGAAACCAACAACAACGATGTGGGATAAAACTCCTTTCCACAATCAAACCCAATAAACAACAAATCAACGACCCAGATCTAAGGCAAGCCAACATACGGTCAGATCTGACCCTTTTGGGTCGATCTGACCCAATGAACATGAACCAATAGCAAAAATGCAAGAAAAATAAACTTTAAAGCAAAAGATAATGACGATTTTGACTAAAATTTGAAAATAGAGGGAAAATAAAGGATTTATACCATATTCGGGTAAAAGAAAATCATGGAATCGAGTGAATCTTTTGATATTTCACCACAACGAGCATACAAATGCTGTGCACGTCAAAGATACCTCTGTAAATATGCCAATTTTTGGCATGAGAGAGACGAGGGAGAACATGGCGACTCTTGTGGTTTCATGAGAAAGAAAGAGAGAGAGAGAGAGCGGGTGGGGGGGGGGGGTATACCCATTATATGTTTAAAACAAATTGGGTCGGGTCTCAGCTTGGTCATGGGTACGGACTCAGTCCCAATTCCGAATTTAATTAAATGGGGCCTTACAAGTTCATGTATCCACGAAGTGTATACATATATACATATATACTATACTTGGTGTATACATGAGTATATACAATACCTAAAAACAAATAATTAGAAAGAATATTAAAATTTGAATAAATTTTAATTACGGGAAAAATTAGGCCGTAATTATTTTATTAAAATAATTTTAAAAAGTCAGTCAAATTATTAATGGGCCTAAAGTGGCCTTAATTAATTAGCCTAGCATAATTATTTCAATTATGGCCTTCTTAACAATTTTGGAAATTAAATTAAACCTATTATTTCAAATAAAATGTTAACAGGCTGATTTTGCAAAATAACTCTAATTTCTTTAAATTAAAAACTGACAAAATTAATTGTGGCCCGGGCAAAAAATATATTTATATAAAGGATCAATAATTAATTAATTAGCCCGATTAAAACACTTAAAGGCAATTATGCCTATTTTGACAAATCATGCAGATTACATAAAAATCAGAAGTTTAAAAGGTTAAATAGTTAAAAACTTAAATTATTTAAATCATTCAAACATTCAAAGATTAAAAAAAAAAGAAAAAAAAAGAAGTATTTGCAAAATTTTGATAATTTTAAACAATTAAATAAGAACCCTTCCTCTCTCTCTCCTTTTTTTTTTAAAATTAAATTTAACAAAATCTCATAAATATCATGAAAATACTCATTAATCTCTAAATAAAATTTATGATGCATGAAAATCTCTTTTTGTTAATTTAAGGGGAAGAAATATTGATCTGGACAATTTATAAAAATCATTTAAGGCTTTTAAAAATGCTCACAATTTCATTTATTTGTTATCTTTTGGGACTGAATCAAGTGATCAAATAAATTACGGGAGGATAGAAAAATTAGTCAGGCCAACATCAAGTACCACAAATCTCTCATTCTCTGGAGTTCCCTCTGGCAAGATGGGAATTGAGGGTGGGAATATTCGCAGAAAAACATTTTCTGGCCGAACGCCACTCTTTTTTATGAAGTCGATATACACACCAATGTAAATTTTTCTTTGCTTCTCCGCCTTAGCCAATGCGGGGTTAAATGCCCAGTCGTGCGACTTGATGATGCGTTGTTTATGTTGCTTATGGGCGGTAGCATTCCTGAACATAATAATCCGCTTGTTGTTCTACGCTCCAAGAAAGAACCACTGTCATTTTTGACCGAAAAAGAAATTGATAGACACAAATATATTTGGTAAATCAGTGAAGTTTTTTAATCTTCAAACCGAATACAACCGACTAGATTAGCTCGATAAAGTTTTTATATCTTCAAATCGAGTACAAATTACAAATGACTAGATTAACTCGATGAAGTTTTTATATCTTCAAATCGAGTAACAATATGACTAGAAAGTCACAAGGACTTTAATCTCCAAAATTTATATTTTCTTTCTTTGTTTTGAGCAGATTAACTGAAACAAAATTTATAATTCCTTAAGCATGTTATTAACTGTAATCTGAAACAACTATTAATAAACAAGTTATGGGTTACTTTCTCCTAGGATAGAATGGAAGAACGTTTCTGTAGTCACGGCAATGCAAAAACTACAGAACTCCGGCGAACTCAAATACCGGATCAAATCACACGACACCTATAGTTTTTTTGTTTGAAAATGATGCACTGAATGTGAAGAGAATAAGTTTAGATTTTTTCAATTGCAGAAGTTCAGAATTTTTGTGCTGTGTAAAAAAAAGAGGCGAAGCCTCTAGAATTTATTACCAATATTTTGAGCGGGAATACTTGTTCAGAACACGTATGGTGCCTGTTCGGGAAAGACTTGTCTTTTCCAAAAAAGGAAATGGTCGTTGGGAATATTCCGTGAAATTTAAATTAAATCAGTTGGTCCAAAAAGATTATCAAGTAATTAGATCCAAATTCGAAGCCGAACGACGACGGCGGCGCGAAGGGAGACTCTCTTCTCAACCCTTTATGAGCTAGAGTATGTGCTTTCATATATAAACACACCACTCTCCATTTCCACCACCAATGTGGTACAAAGTTCTCTTCCAAAAAGAACTTTGCTCAAATTTTTAATTTTTTCCTCCATTTCTCATTCACACTAACTTATCTTTAAAACTCAAGCTTAAATGCCCAACAGTTATTTCTTTGGAGACAACAGGTGAAATTTCTGCAAAGTCTAAGACAGTCAAACTAAGATAAATTTTTGGTCAGAAAGAAAACGGTTTATGTTAGCTTAATCAAAAGGAGTATAAGAAGGATCATTGTGGTATGCATGAACATAATAATAGTACCAGAATTAAGAGTGGCTCGTATGGACATTTCTACCAACGTTACATTGTAACAAGAAAGAACCACTTCTATCAACATTACGTGATGACAAAAAAAAAAAAAAAAAAAAAAAAGGAATGCATGGTGTACAGCCAAATTGAGATTGGATAAGGAATTGTCAGATATTCAGCCAATTCCTTTTTACTGAAAACTTTATCATGTACCTCAAATAACTGACGTTAGCCAAGCAGGTGCTGAGGTGCCACACCTCCGGTCAGAATAAAGGGAACATCGTGTCTTTGAAGAAGAAGAAGAAGACAACTCCCGTGCCCCGCTATGTTTCAAAGGAGAAGAAAGAGGAAGGTTTGTTTGCAATAAATTTTCAAATATGGAAAATAAATTGCAACCACAAATATAAAGAGATTTTATTTATCAAGATTGTGAGTACAAATTTGTTCGTCACTTGATTCTTCTCTTCTATTTTTTTCTCCGTAATTGAAGGGCCACTTGATCTCAAAGAACGTTGGACAGTTTGATAAAGATATGATTTGATGCCTTGATCTTCATGAATATCCCATGAATTTGTGAGATTTTTGAGATGCCTTTCCTAGGGAATATATGTCCCTTTTCATAGGCGTGAGCTAGGGTTTATGGTAGAGCAGCCTCTAAGAAACCCTAAACCACCTTAGAGTTTGAAGATGAATTAAACTCATCTTGTAGAGTCCTATTCAAATCCAATAGAATTTCGTTGTCTACAATGCGCCCTACTTCAAGACTTGTCGGTGTGTAGACTTGCCGAAACTCAAACGAGACTTGAAGTATCCATGACGGCAATATTTTTTCATTGCGTCACTTTTGGGACGCCATTTGTATACGCTTCTTTTCCAAAGTGTAGTTTAAAAAATCATGAAGGAATTTTATTTGAACCATTAAGTCAAACGGTTCATGACTCCATCACAAAGTGAACTTTGTTTTTTCTTCTTTACTTTGTAAAAGGATTTTCTACCAAGTTTCCTTTGATGATGATTTGGAAGCCAAATTGTACACTGAATAATAACATCCAATGTAAATAAAGTCTTCCACGTGGGACTAAGTTGTAGTCACTTTCATATTTTTGAGAATATTGGCTCGCAACACAAACACAACTTTTTCAATCCAGAAGAACCAATCTTATTATCCCTTATTTGATTTAAGGGCAATTCTTCAGAATTCGAGCAACAAGCACCGCCTTTTAACTTCTATATAAGCAGTTCTCTGATACCACCAAAGTCCCACAAGCTGCAAAGAGAATCCCAGAATATGGTTTGATTTTCCTTGAGGCCATCATAACAATTGACTTTAGATTTTGTAGATCTAATTTGGTTCCAGATCTAACTTGAGAGAAGAGATGAAGGACAAATTTGGTCCACTAGGTGTGCCAGAATTTGTAGACAATAAAATTCGCGTCGAGAAAATAATAATCAAGACAGGAAAATATTGCAACAATCGTATTATTTGATTTCAAATATGATCATTACAATCTCGATGATTCCTCTGATTCGCCTTTTCAATAATAACTTCAAGGGCTTTTGAGCTTGATCTTGAACTTGACGGATTTGATCTGGACTTCTACTTGAATTCAAGGGCTTTTGAGCTTGATCTTGAATCTGGTGGTCTTGATCTTGAACTTATACTTGGATTCAGGGGCTTGCAGCTTGATCTTGAATCTTTGTCTTAATCTCTAGAACTTCTAGAGAAATACTTGAGTGCTTGAATGCTTTTAGCTTGTAGAGAAATCTGCAGCGTTTGATCCACCGACTCTCTCTTGCTTCTTGTTAGAATTTCTGGTCCTTTTTCTGAATTATAAGACCCCTATTTATAGTTGTGATAAAGACAGACTTCTTTCGGCCAATCAGATTTAAGCTAATATGGCGATATTTGATTGATCGAAACATGTCACTTGTACATATGGCCGCATCTTCATTGGCCTTTGATTTGACTAGGCATGCTGCATTATTTTAACATGTGGCATGACAGTATAGGCTTCTTTATTTGACTTGACGTGCCACGTCATTTGACATGTGACACCAATTTGGGCCTCTTGAGTAAGATGACATCTTGGGCTTGACAAAGTGGACTCATCATTTGTAGCCCAATTAAATGGACTAGCCCAATGAAATTGGCCCCCAATTAAATGGATTAGCCCAATGAAATTGGCCCATTACTTAAATCCATATTTATTGGATTTAATAATTAACCCAATTATATTAGCCCATAATTTATTTATTCTGACTAATATATCTTGAATGTAATCCGAATTTCTTGTGAATTAAATTTAATAAAATTTCGTTATCCACAACGATCTCTCTAAAAAAAATCAAAAAGATAGAGTTGATGATTATGCCGAGAATGCACTGCAACATAAACCAAAATCATGTTATTAGAAAATAAATAATTTTGGCTAAATGTACTAAACATGTCAATAATGGAACAAAAAAAGACATGAGATATAATAAAGAGGTAAAAGCTCAATATTATTAGTACAATTGAATGGTATACTACTGCAAATCAAATGTAAAACCATGTCGATAATGGAACAAAAAAAATAAAGATATGAGATATAATAAAGAGGTAAAAGCTCAGTAAATTGAATGCTCTCAATACTACAAATGTAATACCAAAAAAATTCATATTCAAGTATCATCATATTATTATAAAAGTGGGAAGCCCCAAAACGAAAAGTCAGATTACCATAATACCCATCAATTGATGGACCTTTTTACCCTTCGAAATAACTATGTAACTATATTATTCTTATTCTTATTCTTATTATTATTATTATTATACAAAATTTAAAAATCCTCATAATTATGATTAGCGTGTTGGCTTCTCCACTCCTCATTCGAATCTGCTACAATAAAACGTTTACATACCTATTCAATATCTTTAATTGTCAAGTAACTGATCATGAGGACTAAGGGTCAGGCAATTAAGTAGGAAATTGATGAATCTGATTTTTTTTTTTTTTTTGTTGGCTAAAACCCCCTAATAATTACTATAACTCTTTTCACCTTCCAAGTCTCCTATTTAAAGTCACCTAGAAGTGTTACTGAATATGCAAATCCCATATGATCTTCTACTCGAGAATTGACACTTCACTCCGGTTGAGTTCTTATAGTTGTATACAACTCTTTTCTCTATTTAGTTTTTCTATGGTTCCCTTTTTTGTCACAAGCATAGGCAGGATAGTGACAGAAAAATGAAGAAAACACCATGGATCTTCTCATAACTGTTAGGGGTGGCATTAGTGTTGCATTTGAAAATCATGATACGTGATGATACGAACAGAAAGAGAATGAGTTTTCAGGTGGAACATAGTTTGTAGCCTGGAAGTACATCTCAAAATGATATAATTTCCCAGTACATATTTTTCGAAGATGTTTGGAAATGTCAATATTTCCTGAAGAACATAATTCCAAAGTCTTTGGATTCATGGTTAAATATTCTTAATGGTTAATGGATGATGTGTCAGAATCAAAATAATTGCCAGGAACTCCCATCACCTTCAAACTTCACGGATTATGAAGATCACCATCTCCATCTGTGGCGGTAGCGAAGATTCTTTAGCTATGAAACTGAAGGGGTTGGTTTCTCTAAAAGACTGGTTTTTGAATTGCCACTAATTGATTGTTTTTTATAGTATATTATGATTATAATATTTTTTTTAAATGAAAAGACAACATATATGATTTAACGTATATATATATAACTATTTACGGCCAAAGTGGCGTTATTTATCTTTTTGTACGCTTTTAATTTGCGTTTAAACTCATATACTTCGGAACATAATATGTATACAGTTTAGGTAATTATAAATTATTATTTCTGCTACACGTTAAGTAATGATGGATGCTAAGTATACGCGTGCGAAATACGTATCCACGTACCAGAACTAGTATTGTAAAAGGACATATAAATAAATTCTATAACGTAGGACCCATTGCAATTTGGGCCTTCGCTACGTGCTAATCTCTCTAATTTGCATTAGGAACCACTGTAAAAGGCAAAAGCCTAGTCCCCACCCAAACCTAAAGCAAAAAAAAAAAAAAAAAAAAAAAAAAAAATATATATATATATATATATATATAATTCTCATTCTTTTCGCAAAGCAACATTCAATTCATATTCACACACAATATTCTTATAGGAAAAACTACGTAAATATACGTATAAAGAAAAATATTTACGAAACGTGACGATAGTTTTCCTTATTTACAAAACATAACGATATTTTACGAAACATGACGGATTTTCATATATTTTTCGTTTTTTATTTTATTTTCAGAAAATATTTTTTTTTGAAAAAATATTTTTTTTTTAAAAATAATTTTATTTTTTAAAATATATTTTTTTAAAAATAATTTATTTTTAAAAATAATTATTTTAAACATAAATTTTATATATATATATATATATATTGGCTCAAAGGCTCAAAAAATTACCTCAAATTTTGTGTATGAAATGTGTATGTGTAAACGAGATTTTTAATATAGTTTTTCATACACAAAATGTGAATGAAATTCTAAACACATTTCATACCATTCTCATAGCGTAAAAAGATAAACACATTTCATATCATTCTCATACATAAAAATTTGAGCGAATTTTTTAAGCCTTGAGCAAGATATACACATTTCATACACAAAAATTTAAGCGATTATTTTAAGTCTTGAATGTTGTATCAAAGTTGTATACAATGTTATTGTAGTTGTATTAATTTTAGAGAAATCTAACATGAACTTTATACACGAAAATGTGAGCGAAATTCTAAGCCTTGAGCGAGATACAAATTTCATATCGTTTTCATACATACAATTTTGAGCGGATTTTTTAAGCCTTGAACGAGATACACACATTTCATACCGTTTTCATACACTAAATTTTGAGCAAACTTTTTAAGCCTTGAGCGAGATATACACATTTCATACAACTTTCATACATAAATTTTTGAGCGAAAAAAATAAAAAATAAAAAATACAAAAAAATAAAATAAAAATATATATTTTTAAAAAAAGTATGTTTGTTATAGGGTTTGTAATGTTATATTTTGCAAATAGAAAACTATCGTCATGTTTCGTAAATATTTCTCCTTAATATGTATATATACGTAGTTTACCCATTTCTATACGACTGGTTTTCTTTTATGGTAGTGTTAGGACTCCTACGACTTTGCCAAAAATAAGGTAGGTTTTTTTTTTGGTAAAAAATAAGGCAGGTTTATATTTCAGTTTTTATTTTGAAAGAGAATATTTATTATTAAGTTTTTATTTTGAAAGGAAATATTTATTATTAGAGTGTAGTAATAATATAAGTAACAAAATACTAAATGATAATTTTGTCTGTTGTAGAGTCTTTTAATGAAGGGCAAAAAGTTCAACCAACATTTCTAATAACAATTTTTTCTATTGTAGAGTCTTTTAATGAAGGACAAAAACTTCAAAAACATTTCTAAGGCGCCCTATTTTGTTGCTTTTATTCAAATATAATTCCTGTATTTTTAGTTGTGTTTTGTGTTATAGCCTTGTCTCATATACTATTCAGCGACGTATTTTGTTGTTTAGCTACAATATTCATCAATCACTAATTCCTATTTTTTAGTTGTGTTTTGTGTTATTGGACCTTGTCTCATATAATTATTTAATTCTCGCCGTCACAGAAGTTCCATAGAAAATATTCATACCTTTTGGGGTTGTAAATCTATGATTACTCGTATGGCATGCATGAATAGAGCCATATGACCTTTATGAGAAGATTTAAAGAATAGCATTCATGTTTACTTTTTATATTATACTTAAAATGATTTAATTTTCCAAAAGCTTCCGTGTACATGATTAGTGAGGTATGAGTGGGAATTCTCATATGAATTTGTTTGCTCGGGTCGGGTTATGTGATGGGTGTCGGTCATGTGGATTTGGGTACACTCATGACTTGAAGGAAAAATTTCAAGCAATACCGGACTTGACAATCTTTACAATTTACTATAAATTGTTGGGCAATTTGCACGATTACCCTTCTTTAGGGGTGGTCTTTAATTTTTGTCCCTCTAATTGTTGGTTTTTAATTTTTGTCTTTCGCTTAAAATCTTATCGAGGCTCGAGGTTCTGGATTCGAACCCTGGCTTAGTCATAAAAATAAATAAAAAAAAATGCAGAAATGTGTTGAAAAAGTCTACCTTATGGTATAGACTTTTCCGTAAGGCATAACTAAAAGTCCATTGATACGACAGACTTTAGTTATCTTTAGGCAAACTCGCCGCATATCTGACTTTTTAAGGCCTCCTTGTGATTTTTTTTTTTTTGACTGAATGTTGTTCGAACCTGTAACCTCGAGATATTTTCAGCCACCCTTTTAAGCGAAGGTCAAAAATTAAAGACCAGCAATTTGAGGGACAAATATTAAAGACCAGTGCCTTTGAAAGGCAATCGGCGCAAAAAATTGTAAATTGTTGTCCATTAGCCAATCTTTTCCACTAAAAATGCGTCATATATAAGGACAAAAACGTCTTTCGCCGTATGAAAGAAAAATAAAGCAGAAGTCATTTTTAAATAGACTAAACAATGACCAAAACTTCAAGACCGTCCCTTATCATGTCGTTGATTAGCAATTTTATTTTGAGATCGTGTTTTCTTTTTCTACACAAACTTGGATTACCAAAGGATGTGGTATAGTAGATGAGGCTGCTCCTCCCTTAATTAGAGATCTCTGGTTCGAGTCCTTGGTATGGAGCGCTTCCCAGAAATGGGCCCTATCTAGTGCGAATCAGGATATAATTGGGCTCCAATGCGATACCAGTGGGAAACTAAAAAAAAAAAAAAAAAAACCACACACACACACAAACTTGGATTATTAACGTAGTTATAGACTTATAGGATATGGAAGTAGACCGTGAGTGAGGACAATTTGGGTCCTTTGCTGGACCTAATGTAATCACTTTCTGCATTCCATAAAGGCATTAGACGAGAGGTAAGTTTTATCTGCATTTTGTTTGAACCACAAAAAAGCAGTGTGCCATATGACATCTCACATTCAATGGTGATGTTAAAAATATGAGCTCGACTTTTATAAGAGAAAATGATCTCCTGTAATCAGTTATCATTTTGAATAGAGAAAAAAAATGACTCTACAAATATTTTTCACGATTTATTTACTGATCTCCTACTTTTATGATTTCTTATAAAAATGAGGTGATTTCGAGAATCAACCAACGGAAAAAATCCGTAGGCCAGGTGACTCACAGCCTCCCTCTCACCCAAATAAATGAAATGGGATGAATCAAATCAATAAGCTTTTTGATTGATTCAGGACGCAGCGAAGCCAAATTCAATCAAGGAAAGGGGGCTTACATTATATAGCTAAAATAACATTTGTAATTGATCGTAAAATTGACCTACTTTTTTAAGAACTATGACTTCATATTTTGCCATAACCACTAGAATATCATAGAATGATCTAAAGAGGGATCATATAACTTATTCAAAAGTATTTACAGAATGTTTTTGTATAGCTTTAAAACTGTGCCTAGTAGGGACCTAAACACAAAAAATTATTTTTTTCAGATCAGATCACGTTTTATGACGAAAGGTGGAGAAAGGAAGCCCTATCATAGTATTTCCATTAAGCATGTAACTTTTGTACCATCACATGGTGACGTACTTGTTTAATTTATACTTTTTCTTAGCGTGGGGGAGGACTATGAGCAGTAGGAGCTGGAAAGATTGAGAGGGATATTGAACATTTAATAAGCAGGTTTAAGTTATATATACATTGATAGTATTAAGATTTTATATTATCGACAAAGTATAGTCTGCAATAGCAAGTTAGTTATCATTTTATTAGGTTATCAAGTTAATGTTTATCATCAAAATTTACTTATAATTACACGGGCAATTTGCAGGATTGCCCTTCACTGGAGTGGTCTTTCATTTTTGTCCCTCAAAATGGTGGTCTTCAACTTTTGCAGAATTTGCATGGAAATTTGCCCGGGCAATTCGCAGAATTGCCCTTCTTTTGGGGTGGTCTTTAAATTTTGCCCCTCATATTTGAAATCTTTAAATTTTGCCCTTCGGCTAAAACCCATGGGTTCCAGGTTCGAACCCACACACAGTCAAAATTTTAAAAAAAAAATTCGCAAGGCAAAGTTTAAATTTCGCTATGGCCCCACCGGCATACACTTGTGAAGGAATTACCAGTTATCGCCGGACCCGGATACTTATGCCTTATGGGCAGACTTGGCGTAAGTATGTCGGTCCGCATAACTTTGATAATTCCTTCACAAGTTTATGCCGGTCCGGCATAAAAGTTTGCCCATTAAAAGTATGCCCCCACTGTGAAGGAATTACCAAAGCATCGCGGACCCAGCATACTTATGCCTTATGAGCAGACTTGGCAAGAAGTATGCCGGGTCCGGCATAACTTTGATAATTCCTTCACAAGTTTATGCCGGGTCCGGCATAAAAGTTTGCCCATTAAGTATGCCCCCACGGATAAACTTGTGAAGGAATTACTTATGCGGACCCGGCATACTTATGCCAAGTCCGCCCATAAGGCATGAGTATGCCGGTCCGCATAAATTTTGTAATTCCTTAACAAGAGTATGCCGGGTCCGGCATATACACGACCCAAACCTTGCCTTGCAATTTTTTTTTTTTATTTATGCTTGAGCGGGGGTTCGAACTCAGAACCTCATGATTTCTGCGTGAAAACTCAAAGTTGCAATGCGAAGGACAAAAATTAAAGACCAGCAATATGAGGGGCATAATTTAAAGACCACAAATATGAGGGGCAAAATTTAAAGACCACCCCAAAAGAAGGGCAATCCGCGCAAAAAAATGAATTTGCCCATGCAAATTCTGCGGGCCTTAAAAGGCAGAATTTGCAAATTTCTACTTTAAGGCAGAATTCTACCTTGCATGGCCAGATTTGTAAAATTTTGCCTTAGGGGGAATTGTCGCGATTTTTTTTTTTTTAATTGAGCTGGGGTTCGAATCCACAACCTCGGGGTATTAGGCGAAGGGCAAAACTTAAAGATCACCAATTTGAAGGATAAAAATTAAAGACCATCCCAAATGAAGGCCAATCCACGCAAAAAAAGAAGTAATTACACTATAATTGATCTGATTTTGTAAATATCCTTTACACGATTAACAAATAAAACCTTAAACTCCTAATAAAGTTTCAACCATTAGGCTATAATTTTAATTTGGAAACCTTAGTTAATTCATGACTTAAAACCATGTGCGTTGTTGGTTGGTCAGAGAAGGTGTGTTATCTGGATGAGACTGCTTCAGCAATCAGGTAACGTGGTCCAATGTTATGGGCCTGAACTTGGTCCACCCATATCCTTACAAGAAAGAATTTATTGCTTTTCGTTGAATCTTCTTGGTTATCAACAAAATTTTGAAGCCTCCAACATTTCAAATAATTATATTCCTTAAGTTAATTGCTGATGTAATTTAATTGGACCAACACAAAAATTAGGTGAAACAAAATCTAAGGGGCAATTTGCTGGATTGCCCGTCGTTGGGGGTGGTCTTTAAATTTTACCCCTCAAAATGGTGGTTTTTAAATTCTGTCTGTGCAAATTCTGCCTTAAGGCAGAAATTCTACCGTCAGGCAAAAATTATATGGGCAAAAATTCTGCCTATGCAGCCCAAATTTTGCCTTAAGGCAGAATTTTTCGTAGATTTGCGAGCGCGAATTTTGCAAAGTCCGTTGCAGTGCTCGCGAAATTCTTTATGATATATATATATATATATATATTTTTTTAACCGAGCTGGGATTCGAACCCACAACCTTGGGGTGTTTGGCGAGCGGTAAAATTTAAAGACCACCAATTTGAAGGGCAAAAATTAAATACCACCCCAAATAAGGGGCAATCCGCGCAAAAAAAAAAAAAAAAAAAATCTAGGACAGTCAAATATAGCCTTTAGGACATTGCCCTTTTAGACATCATTACACTCGGGTCTAAAATTTACTCGTACATTTCTCAACCTTACAGATAAAACATTAGACTTTTGTCTAAAGCTTATAATAATTTGCAAATTTTGAGAATGAAGTCTAACGTTTCTCATAAGATTTTTAGTTTGCTCAAAAATAATCTTTAGGCTGTGGGCTATAAGATCAATAAGTTGCAAGAAAATTAAAAAGAGGGTCTTTTTTTTTTTTTTTTTTTTTTGAGACAACAGGTGAAAATTTCTGCAAAGTCTAAGACCGTCAAACTGAGACAATTTTTTTTGGTCCGAAAGAAAACGGTTTATATTAGCTTAATCAAATGGAGTATAAGAAGGATCATTGTGGTGTGCCATGAACATAATTGTACAAGAAGAGTGGCTCGTATGGACATTTCTACCAACGGTACATTGTGACAAAAAAGAACCACTTCTAAGTTCTATCAATATCAACGTTGCGTGATGACAAAAAAAGAAAAAGAAAGCATAGTGGGTAGGGAATTGTCAGATATTCAGCTAATTCCCTTTTTACCCAAAACATTATCATGTGGCTCAAATAACTGACAGTTAGTAGTAACCTATCAAAATAAATTTTTGGGTTCACAAAACTTGAGTCCAGTTTGTGGAGATAAAAAGTAACCTCATTAGTGTTAATCGTGTGAGTCACAAAATAAATGTTTTTTTTTTTTTTTTTAACATTTATACGAAAAGTAGAGCAGACCTGACTAGACAGACAGCAATGACCATTATGGTTATTGAGATTCGAACTCATGGCACTATAATTTGATTTGTTGCAGATTATCATTACGGTTTTTGGTATTCGAACTCATGAGTCACGACACTATAATTTGAATTGCCTGCAGATGCCAGCTTGTTCCAAAGTGCAGGAAAAAAGAGAAAAAGCCTCTTTCATTAATTTGGGCATTGAACACAATCTAGCAAAACTAAGATCATATAACATATTGCCCTCTAATTAGCTCTCAACCATTGCAGTAACCTGGTGAGACTGGATTTGCTGATCTAATAAGTTACCTCTATATGGAGTAGAGGAATTTTAAGAAAGAAAGGATTGTTCTCTATACAAACAAACAAGTGGAAAATACATTCCAATTGTGAACTAACAAGACAAGATGTTCCTACTAAATTTACACCACTTTGCGGGAAATATATAGGCAAAGCTGCCGATATCTCCATTCTAGAAAACAAAAATGATCCATTACCCAGAGTATATTACGATGTTTTGACTAAAGCTGTTGTCCAATTCCGCCAATCTAACTTACTGATCGACTTATTCCTAAAGCTGACCATTTCTTTGAAGTCAAAACCCCACTTTTGGCTATTGCTTTCCAGTTTTCCTGATTCAACTTCCTCTTGTCCTTCTTCCTTTGTGTTGACTTCTTCTTTTGCAGATTCTTCATTTACATCTTCTGCTTCTTTCGGAGTTTCAGGCACCGCATCAGTTATGACATTCTCAAGCATATCAACAATTTCACTCATTTTAGGGCGAGATTTTGGGTTCTTTGAGAGGCATTTGTTGGCTAGTGATGCAAGTCGCTGAGCTGACTTGACACAACCATGCCCTTCAAGTCGAGGGTCGAGAATAAAATGAAATTTCTTTGAATCTGAAACGTAAGGTCTCACCCATTCTAATAGTTTTTGCTCAGCTCGAGGAAGATTCCGTTCTAACACTCTCCTTCCTGTGATGAGCTCATAGAGAACAACCCCAAAGCTCCAAACATCACTTTTAGCGGTGAGTCTTCCAGTCTGGACATATTCGGGAGCTGCATAGCCTACCGTACCTACTACCTGAGGAATTGCTATTTCAGGCAATATGCATAGAGAAAATCTTATATTATCATGATCTTTCTGCTTGAAGTTTTATCCTCCCTCTTATATTATCATAAAGAATATGACGCTGTTTGACCGGACATGAAGTTTAAGAAATAACAAATGACTTTTGAAACTCGTGTTCTAAATCATTCATTAAGACTAAAATGGAAAATATAAGCTTATATTGTTTGTAGATACATAAAAATGTCTGCCCCCACTTTTTCATGTCAGTATATATATATATATATATATATATATATATATATATATATATATATTTTTTTTTTTTTTAAACTGGTAATTGTATATCAGTATCATTATTAGTCTCGTATTATCTTACTCTTCGATTTTTAGTATTACCTGTTGTTTCCTTTGCTTCGGCTATCGTATTATTTTGTTGTTGTTCTTTTCTTTTCTCCATTATTTTCATCATGGCTTCTTCACTATTGTATTTCCTTTTCAAACTTACTTTGAAATGGTCTACTTGAGTTGAGGGTCTATTGGAAACAATCTCTCTACCTTCTCAAAGAAGGGTTAAGGTTTGCGTACACACCACCCCTCCCCAGACCCCACTTGTGGGGTTACACCGGGTATGTTGTTGTTGTTGTAGATACATAAAAATAACATTCTTTTTTGGGACGGATTAAACAGGAAAGTGTTTCACATAAAATAGGACAGAGGGAGTAGGAGGAAAAAAAACTTACTAGATCCAGATTAAGACCCACTGACACATCCAGTCTCAAATAAAAGAAAGGGAAAGAATATCAGGAAAGAGGAGGAAAGGGGAAAAAAATATACTTACTGATGTTGAGACATGGCTTAGTCCTGCAGCTGGTCCTTGCCTCGCCATTCCAAAGTCTGAGAGTTTTGCATTAAAGTCTTCATCCAGAAGAATGTTTGATGGTTTGAAGTCTCTAAATATCAACTGAAACAAAGACAGCAAAGAAAAAAGTAACAAAATGGATAAGTATAGAACAAGAAATGTCAAAGCTTAGAAATGGGTAATGCTGACAAGAGGCTGAATCCTGAATATTTCAAGAGGCCTTAGACAATATAAAGTTATTCTGCTATCTCTGGTGATAGAGAAAAATAATCTTGGCTTGGACTGTTATATGCACCAAAAAAGTCATGGGTTTTCTTATGAATTTACAAATAAAAGAATCAATATTTCTACAGTTAGTTCTGCCTGTACTCAATAAATAACTTTGACTTCTGCCTGTACTCAATAAATAACTTGACTAACCATAAAAGTACCAAGGCAATTGGCATCCAGATGTCAAAACTGTTATAGGAAAAGAATATAATGCAATACTCCATATGCTTTAAGCCAAATGTTCTGAATGAGACTTCTTATTTTCTTTTGGTAACTTATTCAGAAAAGAAATGCAAATAAATGGTGAAGCAGTTTGAAAAAAGTCATTGTTTTAACTTTTAAGCTTGGATAAACATCAGATTAGATTAAACAAAATCCACAGCCAAATGTCAGCTTTCTCTTTGGCATCTAACATGTCACGCGAACCTATCTCATATAGTTTTCCACATTCTTTTGCTATTTATCACATTCATTTTACTATTCTCCAGTTGATAATCAATACAGAATTTAGCTAAGGTCATTCCTTCGCTTTATTTTTTTTGCCTTATTCAAATTGATAAGATAAGCCAGGTGGCGAAAAGGACCTGCAATTAACCTGTCCAACAGGATTCAAGGGCTTTAGTCATATGATTTACTCATCATCCAGGAACAAAAGGCAACATTGGTTCTTTATTCCCTCAAAAAGAAAATATTAAAAGGACAATCAACCCTCTATATTGAACTTTTTCCTTGCTACCACAATTTGGAAGCATTGGAGAAGACTTTTTTGATAAAGATTCTCATATTGGAGGAGGATAGTAAAAAGATTGACATGTATTTCACTCTAATAAAACACAATGCAGCACTTAAACTAACACACCTAACTCATAGTTGCAGGCATGAGAGATAACGAAGTTCGTCTGTCGAAAGAAGACTTCTTCAATCGATCGTGTAAAAAGGTTTCCTGATAATTTGGTATAGTCTAAAACACAAAAGTCTACATAGTAGCTAAACCACTTGTAAGTACCACGCGTAAAAATAGGAATGGATTTTGAAGTAAGCATTCTAAAGCACCTGAAAATCCATTTCTTCGTGCAGATAGGCTAGTCCACGAGCAGCATCCTGGGAAATTTTTAATCTCAAAGTCCAGGAAAGAGGGGTTTCTGATCGGGCCAACAGATGATCCTCCAAGCTTTTGTTACGCATTAGTTCATAGACCAAAAGGCGTTGCATCCCTCTTTCATCATCTTCTGCACAGTACCCGATTAACTTCACTAAATTCGGGTGCTTCACTACACCTAAAAAGTTTACTTCATTAATCCACTCCTTATGCCCCTGAATACTAGACCAAACAAAAATGAACCACATAAGATGGCTGAGCTAGGAGGTGATAGATAGAGAAATGAACTTATACAGAAAAAGTAGAATTTATAATATGCAAAACATAACAGAAAATTATCCAAAGAAATATATATAAAAAGAATTTTTACTGCTCAAATAACCAGAACAAGCCTTAAAGCACACCAGCTACTCGTGATATTTTTGAAAAACGGTGCATCTTATGACATTATAAGTCTCAATAAAGGTTAATGCTGTGAAGAAAGGTTAATTTGATTAATTATGAAGTAATTGACAACTTGGTAAAACTAATATTTCAAACTAAGCTATCACAGATTGAACTACACAGCATAAAGTGTTTCCTGAGTACTCTTTCCGTCGCAATGTAGTTGTCATGTTTCGCTTTTAGAGAGCCAATTTAACTAATCTTTACAGCTAAATTGAATTAGCTCAACTCAATATTTGACAACTGAAACTTAAATAGCCAAAAACTAGCTAGACAACAAGCAAAGTTGCAACTTTTCTCATGTCAATTTGATTAAAAAAGGCAAAACGTGACACCTGATTTGAGATTGAGAGTATAACTTAGTGGGCGTTTGGACATAAAAATTGTGAAATTTTTAAAAAAGTAGTATTTGGGAAAAAGTTAAAAAATGGTATTTGGAAATTGGAGTTGTGTTTGGACATGAGTACAACTTCGAAAAATATTAAATTTTTAAGAGTGAAAAATGTGAAAACATATTTGGAGTTTTTCGAAATTGGGAATAACAATTCTATGTCCAAACATGATTAACTAATAAAATTCCGGAAAAAAGTGAAAATCGGCCATGGCCAAACGGGCCCTTAAATCCTAATTTAGTGGCCATTTGGCAATGAATACTTTTTACTCTTTTTCCGGAGTTTGAATTCCGAAAATCATGTTCGGTCATAAAATTTCAGAAAATTCAAGTTGAATTCCAGAAGCTTTTGGAATTTCAAAAAAACACCAAAAAATTGTTTTCACTTATTTTTAACTCCAAATCACTCACAAAAATTCAAACACAACTCCAATTTCTAAATACCATTTTCGCTTTGAAAACAAAAATTACTTTTTTTTTTCATGGCCAAATGGGCTCATGTCCAAACATGATTCCAGAATAAAATTCCCGACAAAAAGTGAAACTTATCCATGGCCAAACAGGCCCTTAAATCCTAATTAACTACTAAGGGTAAAACTGGAAAAGTATAATTAGTTTTATCTTTTATCTTCTAAAACAACAAATAATTTGCGATAACAATTTTTAAAAAATCACACAGATAATTTGAGACGGAGGGAGTACGGAGAAAAGGCATGCCTGGAATCCATGACGATTCAATCTCTTAACAGCAACTTCCATTTTCGAATTCGAACCAATAACAACAACACCTCTATAAACACATCCAAATCCACCTTCACCAATCAACAAACCTCTACTAAACCCCTTTGTCGCAATTTTCAGTTCATAAAAACTAAACACTCTTAAATCATTACCTCTCCTTTGAGTTAAAAACTCGTAAAACTCAAACGACTCACTAAAATCCTTAGATTCTGAGACCAACTCCGACCTCGATTTCCGTGTAATATCAAAACTGCTTGAGGCTACACTTAACGAACGAACCCATGATACTTTTGAATTTAACGTTGTTCTTCCTTCTTCATTATCCTTTGTAAAATAAAAGCATTTCATCTCTAGATATTACGAAAATAGCCTTAGGTAACAATTACAATGGTGGATCCAGAGGGCTTATGCAAGTTCTATTAACATTACATAAATATATTTAAGAGAAAATTTTCAACAAAAGATGAGGTAATTGAAGATTTGAAAATGGGTGGTTTATGGGTAGGAAAGAATTTGAGTTGAGGAGAGGGTGAACAAACATAAGTACAACCTTGGATTTGTAAATGTTGAAAAAATAATCGTGTTTCAATATGGTACTAATATATAGTAAATTACATTTAGTACTTTGTTTGTGGGGGTATTATATATAACTGATATTATCGTATGTATAGATTAGTATAGAGTAATGGAAGAGCAGGTTCTCTTGATCCTGAATTCCTGATATTGTCGTGTAGCCGATAGAGAGAGAGAGAGAGAGGGGCAGTGTATGTTTTTTGAAGGGAAATTAGTACTATTAATAAATTTTTGACTTTGGTCTAGTGATTTCTAGTTACGTATATTTAACATTTAATTAAGGGAAAAGGGTAATTAAAATATCACACACTCTTTGTCAATTCACGTTGGAAAAATTAAAAATATCCTCCATTATAAATTTGAATTACACCCCGTAATTACAGGGTTACTTTTTAGTTTGTTTATTTTTTTTACTTTAATTTCTTTTATTTTTAATTTATTTTTAATTTCTATTATTTTATTTTTTTTTGATTTTTAATATTTTTTTATTTCTATAATTTTAATTTATTTTTTATTTTTACTTTTGAATTATTTTTATTTTTTAAAATGTATTTTTCTTTTTATATTATTTATTATTCATTTTCTTTCTTCTCATTCCCAACCTTTACTTCTCGCAACATATCTCGATTTTTTTTTTTTTATTTATTTTATTCATTTAGCATAACCTTATTATTATTCTAATATAAAACACCTCTTAATATTGGAAAGAATCCGCATTAACAAACTTGACATACAACGTAGTGACTTATTAATATAATTTCATTGTAATGAGGTTAAGTTTATATTTTTCCTTTCTTTTGAATCGGTCTGAATTTTTAGGTAATGTTGTAATTTGACATAAGAGTATTATGTTGAATTTTTTCTTTTGATTTTGAATTTAGGTTATATTTCCAATTTTAAATTTGCTTTCACATTGCATGTTGTTTATTTTTCACTTACATTGTTGGATTTTTTGTGTCAAACATTTGAATAATGTTATTATTATATTTATTAATATTATTTTTTTATCAAACATCTAATCCATGAAGTTCTATTTTGAAAGTCTTCTTTTAAGTTTTATAATTAATTAAAATTATATTAATTTGAAAAATATATATCAATTATTTTTGTTACAAAGTTACAAATATATGATTATTTTAATATATTTTGTGTTATTTAATTAATATCATTTATGTCAATAGTTTTTAAATATTAATTTTAAATTTTTTATATTTTTTATTTTCAAAAGTTTAATAAATTACTAAGTGTTAGATCATTCAGGTGTCAGGTGTCAATGTATTATGTTAAATTAGTAATGTTACACCATATTTGAGAATTGAGAGTAATATAGTTTGAGAAATAGGCTAAAAATCACATTTTTCTTATGTAAAGAGATCAAAGCCGCACATGTCAGTTAATTGAAGATTAAATGTGTTTAGTTAATATTATAAGGATTGAAATTAAAATTCATCAATAATTGGGGGATTAAAAATGCAACTATGCCTCTTTTGAAAGAAAACAAAAAATGGTACTAGTGTGTCCAATTTGAAAAAAAGTTTAAGAAATTACTATGATCAAGGATTTGTTTAGGTGTCAATGTATTATGTTAAATTAGTAATGTTACACCATATTTGAGAATTGAGAGTAATATAGTTTGAGAAATAGGCTAAAAATCACATTTTTCTTATGTAAAGATCAAATCAAACCAATTGCATCAAATGTTTTAAATCTATAAACAAACCAAACCATCAATAATTGGGGTTTTCAACCTCGGTTTTTGAAAAAAACAAAAAATTCGGTTTTTGAAAATTTAAGAAATGAAGGATTTTTTAGGGTTTTTTTTTTTTATTCAAAGTCAAACCAATTGCATCAAAAATATAAACAAACCAAACCAACAAAAAAGTTACGGTTTTTTTCGGTTTTTTTGGTCATTTACTTTAGTCCAGTAAGTCTTCATACAAAATATATTACTTGTATTCTAATTAAGATATTTTTAAGATATTTTTAAGAAAATAATTCAAAATGTGAGATAAGAGATTACGTTATACTAAAATATTGAACAAAAAATGTGATGAAATCGCATAAAATAAAATGATCATAATCTAAAAGTACTAAGTCATGGTATAATAAATACGGCTAATTTATAAGGCATATAAAAAATGATCATAATCTAAAAGTACTAAGTCATGCTAAAATAAGTACGACTAATAAATATTAATTACATGACTAAATATTAAAGAAAAAAATTTAAATTAAGCTATTTATTTTCATTGTATAAACAATATAAAACTAAAGAATAGATATCAAATATTATTGTCATTTCTAGTATTAGAATTGAATTTCTTTTGTTAGTATTAGTATTGATTTGATTTTTGTTGGGTTTTATTTGAGCTACTAATATCTATAAGCTATAAGACCTATTGGACCATTCAAATTCTAATTCCAAGCTTGAAATAATATGTTAAAAGTCCAAAAACTATGAAAAAGTTTAATAAGTATTTATAAATTACATTATAAGTAAATATTTTTAAGCATAAAATATTTTTGAAATTTTATACATGTAATCTTAGGTTGGTTTGAGTTGGTTTGATTTTTTTTAGTTAAAACCAAATCAAACCAAGAGTGGTCGGGTTTTTCTTTTTAAAACCAAACCAAGTCAAACCAAACCACTAGTCGAATTTTTTTCTCGATTTGGTTTGAATTATCGGCTTGGTACGATTTGTCGATTTTCTTTGTACACCCCTAGGTTTGATATTTCAAAAACACAACTGAAGTCCCCACAGCTTCATCACGACAATACTGATCTCTTGTCCCAGTTTATGTTTGAATGTTTCAGGATCAAAACACTTTTCAATGGAAAATTTAGCTTTAAAAATTAAATTTATATAATTACAAATTATATAAAAATATTATAAATTCATATAGTCAAGATTCAAAATAGTTTTAAAAGTCTTAAAAAGTCGTAGTCAGAAAAGTTAACTCTTTAAGTAGTAATACTTCATGTAATGGGAAGGATTATCAATATTTCCGTCAAATAAAAGTATTGCATCAAAAGGAAAAACAACCAAAACACGTCTATGAAAAGTATTCCCACCTGAAGTAGAAAACATTTGAAAAATAACATTTTTTTAAAAATTAAGTAGTTTCAATTTTTTTTGGGGCTCTAGAGACTATTTTAGATGTAAACTTTGACATTAGCAGCAGTCGCATAATTCATAGAGAAAGTTAATTTGGTTAAGCAAATTTTATTTTAAGTCACATGGAAGATGAATATTATGAAAAAGGAACCTCAACATATGTCTGTCTTATAAACTATTGCTTAAGATGGAGGCGGATCTTTGAATTTTAAGTTTATGAATTCGAAATTCTAACTTTTTTAAAGTTAATGGGTAGAAAAATAATAATTTGCACATTTTCAATGAAAAATATATATAGGATTTGAAATCATCAAAAAGAAAAATAATAAAAGAAAAAAATTAAGTTAGGAGGCTTGAGTTATGACCCCCTTTAGTCCGAGTTAATCTGCTTATCTTGAGTAGTCAAGCAAACATCAAAAAAAAAAAAAAAATTCACGGTGTGTTCTATTTTAACTGCTACTATACTTAAATTTTATCTCATTTTTAAAAAGTTTTATAAATATAGATCTTAGGTCAGACAACAACTTCTATCCTACGCTCTTCTTACTTTTGATGTGATTCGTTATTTTTCTTTTCAATAATTTTTCTTGTGGCATAGAATACATAAATCGTCGTATATTATAGCCACAAGGTCAAAAAAAGGCTAAACCTACAAAAACCAATGTAGCCATCACAATAGAGACCTGTAAATCAACTGATGATTTGAGTCTCTTCTCTAAGTATTTTCATTTTTTTTTTAAACAGGCGCAATACTCAGCAACATTAAGCTCGTATTTCAGTGATTTAAGATTTGTATAACTGGTTTAAGTTCGAATAATCAGTAGCAAAATTGGTTGTTTGCATAATTGATGAGTATCTATGCAGTATAGATACTTTAAAAAATTGAAAGAGGATTCAATTGGAGATGAATAACTGAATAATAGAGGCAAAGACTTGTCCATCCGGCGAAACTTGTAAACAATTTAACAAGATAAGTAGAATGATGATAGTAACAAGTTCAGTCTGTCCGACAAAACTTGTAAATAATTGAACATAGGCAAGATTTGCTCATTCAACTGAACTTGTGACAAATACAATAGTATGAAGTTTTAGCCGTCCATCTGCCCTTGTGAACAATACTTGAACAAACGTGATTTTTTCATACGTCTGTTGTAGCGTTGAGGCTATATTTGCAAAATTTCCTTAAACGGATACAAAATATGAAACTTGACCTCAAATCATCCTGTTTATACATGTACTTATCACATAAATATGATTATATAAATCTTGCTCTAATTTAATTTTTAACAGTTAAAATTAAATTGTTTACCTGAGTATAAATATCACAGAACGAGTAAGTATGTATCAATACTTATAATAATAACAAATGGATTGATTTCATACTTCTGAAACGTAAAAGACAAAATATTTTGTTTCTGCACTATCGTATTGATTACCTCTTTTTTTCCTCATTATTCATACTGATTACTACTCGATATTGTTTACTAGACACATGCATTCTTTCCTTTTATATATATTTAAAGACCCCAAGCATGCTAAAAAACAACATTAGTAGCTGGTGAAAAGGAGGACAAGTTTTGTTTTTAAGGAAAATGCATAAGCAGGTGGAGCATATCACAATTCACAAGCAAACTCTTTGGCATTATTATTAGAGGAGACCCTATTTAATTGGCTTAACCAACAAGCCACTTTTGTCTAAACATCATGAAATCTTTGCTTTTGGCTTTTTTCTCCTTTGTTAGTAGCTCTATCCCCCCTTCTAGACTACACTTGAATGGTGCCTTTCTTTTTTGTTTTGGACTCTGGACTAATTTAAATTTGAGATATGTAAGGCCCATTAGAGGAGAAATACTTCCTACTTGAATTTTTTCAATTTTCAAGGCTCGACCTTCAGACTGTGGATGAATTTTATCCATCCCACCACAACTCTTGATAGTCACATCACTGGTGCAAATCATGCATGATCCAAGGTTAACTTGTTTCGTTTCTATGTACTTTAGAATTACTCCTAGTATATATAATTTTTACATTATCAAGTCAAAATTGACTACAACAATAGGTTCACTCTCCATACTAAAGGTCCGTTCATATAATATATGGACGAAGTTTGTGAGTGAAAACCATTATTCCACTTAAAATATTCCTTAAATCAGTTTTTCAAACTCAAATTCAGTTAAAGTTGCAATAATGGACAAATTACAAAATAAATATTGATTTGCAAATAATTTTTCAAAATATTTGTCCAAGCACTAAGAGATCTGATATGCTAACTTGAAAATAAAGTTATAGTCGATCATATTATGCTGATTTTATATATATATATATATATATAGAATTGGTGGTGAATATTATATTATACTCATCAATAAATAGAAGTGACATAGGTAGTGCCACAATTTATGCGTTGGATATGAAAATTTGGATTGACTTTTTGTTTTTAAATAATTTACTTGCATTTAGACCCATATATTCTAATAAATGCCCAATCTCTCATTTAAAGTTTTACACTGAGGACATTCAAATTTTTTTCTTATTTATTTAAAAAAAAAAAAAAAAAAAGAAGGCCATACTGTGAATTCCGAACTTTGGAGTATTTTGTCACAAATTTTCCCATTGTGAGCATTGGAAATCCGCAAAAGATGACCAAAAAGTAAACCTATGCTTCATAAATATATCTCATGCAGGTTCTAGAGTCCAATTTTTCAGCCACCAAAATTAAATACTGCTCGAGTTTTTTTCTTTTTCTTGTTCTATATTTGTCAATGCGAGTTGTTGCATGAATGCTGGCTGCTGTGCTAGCCAAAGAAAAAGATGGTTTGTCAGCACTTTGAATGGGTTTTTGCTCATTCAGCGTCGTGACATTTGCCTAATTATTTATTTTCATCAACCCAATTTTTTTTTTTTTAAAAAAACAAGAACGACAAAGTTGATCCTCTTTTTGGACCGGATTCAAGATTATGTGATGTTTATTTCAGAAAAAATGTTCATACTATTTGTTAAATCCCCTTTTTTTTAAAAAAAAAAAAAAAATTATTTTCAACCAAACAACAATTTAGTGACATTCGGTTTAAAAGGTGAAATTTTTGTGGGTTATTCCTGTTTGGGATAATTGTTTAGCAATGATCATCTTTTTATTTCTCTTGTGACTTGATTTTTTAAAAAAACCCTTTTGAGCAAACTGAAAATCTTATGAGAAAAATATTAGACAATGAACTAAAGTTTTACAGTATAAGATATTGCGAGTGTTAGATGACAACCTATTGTTTTGTCTGTAAGGTTGAATAATATATGAGCAAATATTAGATCGGAGTCTAATGTTTGTCCAGAAGGATGATTTTTCAAAGGCTATATTTTCACAACTTTTAAAAATATAGTCAAAATCTAAATGGGGACATTTGCATAAATCAACGGTTGAAAAGTTTTTAAAAAAATTTGATTTTTTTACGCTACACAACAGCATAACAAACCCCATGACAAAAAGAATTTATTACAATTTTAGCCAGTATACACTGGTGACAACTACAATTTTTTACAGCTAAACGAGTGAATTCTTTTTATATTGGCTGGCTAAAATATATGAAGATTAAAAAAAAAAAAAAAAAAACACTTCACCTATTTTTGTATCATAACCAAAATTGGATCACTTGCATCTGCTAATTCTCCTTGATATTTTCAGAAAAATCTTAAGTAATAATCTCAAGAGAAGGACAAAATACCAAATTTACAAGGAACAAGTGAAATCCAAAATCTTAGTCTTCTGCACTTCTTGTGTTTTATTTAAAATTGGAACTTCCTTGCTATTTTTTTTCTTTGTTTATATAAGTGGTGAAAGGAACATCGTCTTGAATTTGTTTATGTGTGTCGTACTTATTTGACTTCATTTTTCTCATTTGACTCGTGCAAAGGGAAATCGGATCGGGATTCTTCTGAATTAATCTTGAATTGGTCTTTAGTCTCCATTACTCTCCAAGCTAAGCTACTTACGTTAGCATATTAGGTTAACTTTCAAATGGGATTGGCTCCATGAGTTGAAAGACTTAGCCATAACATTTATTCCTTCTATTTTATGATGATGGTGTTCGTATAACTTGTAGAGCAAAGTCATCATCCTCGAAAATTTCAAAAGAAGAGCTGAGGGTTAATCTATGAAAATCTTCTCACTCATGACAGATATGCTATATGTATGATATTGACGTCTTGATTTAGACATTCATTTCAGATTTTTAAGGTAAGATTTGAAGAGAATAGTCGTAAGCAGATGATTAATTGTCTTTATAAACCACCGATTTAGGTTTATAGGGGTAAATACATTTAAAAGGAAAAAATTAAGTGGCTCATATATCAAATAAATACCGTTACATGGATTTTTTTTTTTTGATATCAGTGAAGATCCAAATCGAAAAGTGAAAAACATTCATAGTTGGAAGAATCGTGACAATTCTAGTTGCAGCAACGTTGATTATTTCATCTTCGATGAATCTCGATTAATTATCGAATAGCCTACTATCATAGAACAAATCCGAAATTCAAATTTGATGCGTTTAATCTTAAGGTTTTAAGTATCGAAATCATTGTACCTTTAAAATTATATTCAAAATTTAAGATTTTTTGACATTATATTTTAGTAATTCTTCATGTATATATCTATATTCCACAGAAAAATACTGATTTCAGTTGGATCAGTAACTAATATACTACATTCGCTGCAACCTACTACTAGAAACAAAGAAATTAAAGAAATATTTAACAAGGTTGAGACAGATTGACGCTCACTGAGTATAGTAATTGAGATTTGAGTTTAGAATCACCAAGGATTTTGTTACTCTTAACCATCTAGCCATCCCCTTAAATACATCACAATCAAATCTGCCTTTTCTTTTCACCATATATTATATTTTTCAGAAAATATGATATTTCTATCATTCTTTTTATTTAACTTCGATCTCGAAAGACTTTGGGACGATGATTGTAGTCACACTGCACATACACAAGTGTATACATCGTGAGTCACTTTCTTCAATTTATGAATAAATTTCAAGATTGAATATAGTACTTCATCTTAAACCCAACTTAGAGAAGTGAACCTAAGACTTTATTCTTGAATAACTAACAAAGGGATAGAAAGTCAAATTTAGAAATTAAGGAAAACTATAAAGGGAAAAAGACATACAATGGCCAATATGCCAAAATAATTCCACATTTGGGCCTAATATTGTGAGCTGACCAGCCCAAACTATTCCCAACCGCTGGCCGGCCCAGCAGCTCAAACGCCTTTTAAAAAAAAAAGATTTTCTGTGGCAACTTTAGTCGCCACTAAAACTCCGCTGAAAAAAAAGTCGCCACTAAAGTCAATTTTTTTTTTTAGTGGCAATTAAAAAAGTCTCCACAAAGGTTAAAATTCATATTAAGCCTTCAACAAATGTTTCAAAACATGTATAATATGTGTATATATATACAAAGGATTGAACTTTCAAAAAAATATACCAAAACATATATAATATGTGTATATTTATACATTGATTAAGCCTTTAAGAAATATCTCAAAACATGTATAATAACACTTATGATACATTTTCTATACATATACAGTAGGGATACGTATTCTATACAACAATATGCATTTTATATACTAAAGTAACCATCATCGAAAACTTAACAAACTAAAATATATTAACTACAAACTAATAAAATTACTAAGCATACATTAATTATACATTTATTAAACATAAATTATACGTTAATTATACATTTATTATACATAAATTATTCATTAATTATACATTTATTATACACATATTATACAATAATGATACAGTTTCTATACGTATGATACATTTTCTATACATATACAGTAGTGATACATATTCTATACAACAATGATACGGTTTCTATACGTATATGTATGATATATTTTTTATACGTATGATACACTTTCTATACAAGAATGATACAGTTTATATACATATGTTGGAATTATATATACACTTTCTATACTGGAATGATACAGTTTATATACACTTTCTATATGAATGATATAGTTTATACATAAAATATACAACAATGATACATTTTCTATACTTATGTATGGAATATGTATAATATGTGAATCATTAGTATATAATCAATGTATAACTAATGTATAATATATGTATGATTAGTGAGTATACGTTGATAATACCTTTATTATACACAAATTACACAACAATGATACAAACCTATGATACATTTTCTATAGATATACGGTAGGAATACATATTCTATACAACAATGATACTTTTTTATATGTATGATACATTTTCTATGCATAGTTGATCTTTAGTGGCTTTTACGGAAAAAAAATGATCTTACAAATAGTCCTCTTTTTCTTTTTGCAGCGAACTTTTAGTGGGGACTAAAATTCACACAAAGGTCCGTCATACACTTTTAGTTTGGAGAAACATGAGCCATCCGGGTAAATAATGGATGGCCCTTTATGTCATTTTCCCAACTATAGAACGTGAAAGGAATAAAAGAAAAAAAAAGGAAAAAGAATAAACAAAAACTAAAAGGAAAAGCTATCAATCGGGTGTGGTGAAGCCCACACTTGTTGTGGCATGTAGCCGAACGCGTCAGCCCATCACAGAACCCAAGTGCGCCAAGTAATTGTACGGTTTGTCCTTCAAATGGACTCGTCTTTAATTTTACCGTTCAAAATCCAACTTATGCCTTATAACTATAAGCTTCTTTTAAGCGCGCCACCAGATAACTTATGAATATTACGATGCATAACATAGGCCTCTGCATGCAGATCAGTACAACCTATTTGAAGAGATGCGATTTACTCTCTCTGTCCCAATTTATGTGGCATTTTTCAGATTTTGAGAGTCAAACGAATTTCTCTTTGATCGCGATTTTTTCATATGCCTTAAAAGTATTTGAAATTGTCAATTATCGTGACTTATAGTACTTTTACGTAGTTTTTAAATATGTAAATTTTATTTTAAAAAATTTAAAGATTTCATGTTCAAATTCATAGTCAAAATTAAGAAAAATTAACTCTCAAAATCCAAACCGTGCCACATAAATTGAGACAAAGGAAATAGCAAACTTGTTGATAAGGATATAAAACAACCTTCAACAGTATCTAAAAAATAAGGACAAAAATGAAATGCTTAGGAAATACAGGGGAGTACTAAACTGTAAACTAAGAACTTCAAATCTATCTGGCCTAAAGATAAACTTTAGTGCTCTTTTCCACTTTATAAGCTGCTCACACTAGTGATCAAGTGACTAATATCCATAGGATAAGTATCTGAAGGTAGAAAAGCATTGTATGCTCTCATAATAGCAATTATATTTGCATTTTCTGTGGGATGAAAATTATCCCAGAACACATGTACTGCCCTAAGGAGGCATGGAGTTTTTTTAGGAACACATTGACCTTCAGCAATTGTTTTCGAAATATTGCAGCATGGTTTATTCAAGAAACTGAGAGTACCTGCAAAAGAAATATAAATAGAATTTATAACATTGGTCGATAATTGAAGAGTACCGTCAGACCTCTCTATAACAACACCATTGGGTCCAAAAAATTTTGGCAGCTGTATCGAATGACTGTTATAAAGATGGTTATTGGTGTTATAGGTAAAAAGTTGTTATAGAGAGGTAAAATATAACATAAAAAATTGTTCCAAAAAATAACTGTTGTTATATGATAATGCTGTTATAGAAAGGTGTGACTGTAGTTCAATATAAATGGAGAAAAACTTTTATTAACGTACCCATAATTGACGAAATGCTATACATGTTTATATACGTGAATTTTGCCTTTGTAAAGTTGGTATTCAGCTCATCTACAAGAGATTTCAGCTTCTCGTTGAATAGTAGAATTGCTTCATTGGTTGAATTCACACATGTTGTTGTATTGTGTTTTTGTAACTCTTGTGGAATGCAACCTATTCGGGGTAACCCAAACAGGGCAATTTTCCTTGCTCCATCTTCATATAAGGTCTAGTATCAAACAAAATAGTTGTATTAGCAATGCTAATCCAACCTTATAAAGTCTTTCAATGCAAAGGAGAGAAAGATTATGCTAATATAATTCATTGATGATACGTGTTGAAGTGTATGACCATCTTATCTAAAATGTTAAGCTGTCAGAGAGAACACACTATTATTTACTTAATTATATTCTCAACCCTACGTACCACACTTACTGCCTTTATTTTTTTTTAATACATCAAACATACTTATTTAGATCTGTCTCTATGTGCCATTATTTAACTACAGAAAAAAGTGACCGGAATTTGGAAAGAAATAATAAGTATGAACTATGAACTGCTTTGAAATAAAGCTTAACCTGTTTAAAGCAAATTAATGAAACTCGATCTACTCTGACAACTCTATATATTTTCGGTATATCAAATTCAATAATAGACCTTAAAGAAATTGATAACAACAATTTTTTTTTAAAAAAAGTAACAATTTTAAGAGTTTGTATAAGCCATCAAGTTTGAAAAATAAAAATCTCAAAGACAAGCTAAAAGTAGAGTCTATTTGTTAACAATATAATTACTACTAAAAATAGGAATTAGCAATGGGCATATTCTGGAGCTAAACAACAAAATCCATCGCTAATTCTATTTATCGACGGATTATCAAAAAAATTTAGCTATGAGCAATTTAGCGGGAAAAAAGGGCAAATTAGATGCACTAAGCTCCCGCTATGCTTGGGTCCCAGGAAGAGCCGCGACCACAGCGTATAAGATCGCCTCTTACCCTTTATTTACGAGGAGAGGTCAAGCCACGGCTCGAACTCGACCTCCTCGATTACATGGTCGAACTTTTACCAGTTACGCCAATGCTTTCCTTCTAATTTAGCGACAAAGTTCGTAGTTTTTTTTTTTTTTTTTTTTTTAAATTTTTTTAGTAAGTCTTAAAGGACTTTCTAAATTTATTTGCAGATTAGGAATGAAGTAGTGAAAGTAAATCTGAACCTTTAGTTGTTGGGCATATTGTTCTATCAACATTGTTGCATATTGACTTGGTGTATACGAACGATTTGTTGGGTAATATTTCGGCATAAGGTAGTTGTTGATATAGTCATTGCTGCCTATTCCAACAATGTACAAGCATTTGTTCAAGTGCAAGTTGGCTGAAGCTTTATTTCCCAGTAAACCCTCAATGTATGAAATTGTGACTTGATGATTTTGAAGTTGGTAATCCAAACTAATCCGATTGCCCTGGAAAAAAAATAAAGATTAATTTTCCAAGTGAAAATTTAAAGTACTTTGACTTGTTTTCTCAATGCACAACATAGATCTTTGTCAGAAAGTGTCACAAGTTACTGCTAATTAGCCCAACGCGGATGATACTAACATGAGAAAAAAAAACAAAAAAAAAAAAAAAAAAAATCGTATTTCCTTTCGCGTTAACTAATGTTAAAAATGAATTTGCATATATGCATAAAAGGGCTTGACTATACCGAAACGTAAAATTATACTTACAAGATGGCTTCCTGTCTCGTTACGAATTCCTGCCGAACCAGAGGCATAATTCACACCTTGCAAGATGTTCCTACCACTCGCACTTGCAAAAGGTGGAATGTAGTGATCAAAACCTAGCAGTTCCGCTGCGAATAAAGTAAGAAAAAAAAAAAAAAAAAAGAAGGAAAATCAATGTTTAATAACAAACAAATTAAAGTAGTATACGCCAAAGAACTAATAACGGAAATAATTACTATCAACCAACTTTTTTACATATTATCGCGTAGTTGTTGCTGTATTTGTTTTTGTGTCTTGCTATGCTGCTGTCTATTTTCTTTTGAACCAAGGGTCTATCGGAAACAACCTCTCTACCCCACACAGATAAGGTTAAGGTTTGCATACATCCTACCCTCCCCAGATCTCACTTATGAGATTACACTTGGTATGTTGTTGTTGTTAATGAAAAGAAAGAGTGGCTAACGAAATTATATTAAGTTTGTGGCTTAAAAATTTAAAGAAAAAAAGAAGAGAAATGACCTAGGATATCTGCCATATTCCGGCCATTAGTGAATCGTCCAGTAGGACCATTGGGGAAATCAATCCCATAAGGTGGATAATTAGCCTTTGCTGTTGTATTTAGGTTGTTATTATTGCCATTATCAAGTAACGAATCACCAAAAATGAAATAGCAAGGCACTTTTGAAGCAGCATGAACTAATGTGATGAAGTTTAAGATCAGCAATATCGTTGTTATTGTTATATTAACACAAGCAACCATTTTAGACATTTGAGGAGAAGAAGATAAATGAAAAATTCGTTGTAATTAGGAAGTGATGATTGCTTGAAATGTTTCATTTGTAGGAGAGACACTAATGTTGTTCCAATAGTTGCGGGTGGGGAAGGGTAGATAAGGACTATGAAGAACAAAGTAGTTGGAATGATTTCAAAACTAAAATTAACATGAGTGAAGATGTTGCAAATATATATATAAAAAAAACGTTAATATCTCATTTGTTTTCTATAAGATTAAGACATCTGAATGATTAAGATGTTGTCTCTAGATCCGAACACTGAATGATTAAAATTATTTGTCATTTAACATTTGAATATGCATTATTTATTTATTTAAACATAATAAATACACAATTTAAATTAAAAAAATAACTAAATATTAAAAAATTAATATGAACATAATGTTGCTTGAATTCTTTTGTAGGAGAGACACTAAAGTTGTTCCAATAGTTGTTACTTGGGGGTGGGGAAGTGTAGAGACGGACTATGCACTATAAAAAAAATGGGTAATTTACGGAGGTTGAAAGTTATAATTCATGGGGGTTTTAGCCTTCACTAATTGATTGAGGAGGCTAAAACCCTCGCGAATTGCAACTTTCAACCGCCGTAAATTACCCATTTTTTTGTAGTGATGAAGGAGACAAAGTAGTTGGAATGATTTCATAACTAAAATTAGCATGAATGAAGATATTGAAAAAAAAAAAAAGTTAAAGTTTTATTCTGGAACTATTCTTAATTTATTCTAGGACTATTAATACGGTAAAATTCAAATTATCGAAATTAATGTACCGACATTTTTTATTTTACTAATTTTGATAACTCTATAGGTTTTCTACTTTGATTTTAGGTCGTTTGGTTTATGGTTTTCTGCAATTATAATTATTTAATTTTTTTTATTGTTTGAATTTAAAATATAACAATTCATTATATGATTATATAATTTTATAATTATACTACTCTTGAGAACCAAATAATATAACTTGATGATATCTTTCATTAACGTTATCAAGTATTGTCACTATACTAACGTGCTTAGGCATTAAGTAACAAGATAAATCGATTATAATAATTACTAAGCTGTTTACAAATCAAATCCTTCTACCCACGAATATTCTTATCTTATCTTCTCAAATCTGTGCATATATTGCTTGAAATCATCTGCTCGAGTAACAGATTATTGATTGACAAGTCTAATAGATTTTGCATGTAACTTTGAACTTTTTATAGGCTTTTTACGTCCTTTTTTCTGCATCTTCTATAGAGCTAGCGTGCATGAGAGTGGTAGGGGACGGAAAATTCTGATGAATTCTTACTCTTTCTTATCGATAACTGTGTGATTCTTTGGGCCCCCATTCTTTGGAAATCGTAACATTCCCATGATTTTCAATACATCATCATTTGGTTATTAGATTTTTCCTTTTCTTTCATATTTGGTATTCGTATTAGGGCCTCCACCAGCAAGGCTCAAACCCGAAAACGTTAGTTAAGAATGAAGAGTACTACAATTCCACAACAACCCTTGTTGGTGGTTATTAGGATTTCAATATAGGTAATATTGGTAGTACAATTTTATAGTGCTACTGTACTATCTTTTAATTTTCAAGTCGATCCATTGGTCATTACAACAACAATCACATACCTAGTGTCATCCCACAAGTGAGATTTGGGGAGGGTAGGATGTACGCAGACCTTACCTTTACCTTTACGTGATAGAAGATCCATTGATCATTAATATACAAAAAGTTACAATTTATTTGACATCCCAAACTTTCTGCACGGTGATTGAATTGAGACTACTAATCTTTGTCCTAGCCAAAGGTTGGACAAAAAGTGTGAGATTGATTAATTAGGGGGGATCATAAGTAATAGTGGAAGGTTTAGTGGGTTTTATTCTAAAAGAGGGTAGGTTTCATTTGTCCATATTTACCTGTTGATTTGGTTAGGGAGATCAGAGAAGAGGTTGAAGACCGTGATTTTATCAACCCTGTGGCTCAAGGTTGCAAGACTCTGCTACTGTAATATTAAGGGTTCGTTTGGTACGAATACAAGTAATGCAGGGATTGTAATATTGAGATTATTTTTTATCAAGTGTTTGATTCATTGTATTAAAAATTAGATATACAATGAATAATCTAAGCTTGTGTTTGGTTTAAAACTGTACAAAATCTTCTTTACAATTACACCCTTGAATATTTGTGGGATTTTCGAGTTCATGTAATTGGGGAAAGGGTTTGAGGGGTAATTTAGTCATTTTAGGGGTCTTATACCAGGTATAGTTAAACCTGGTATAAGTAATCCCTTGATTTCCTCGGTATTAGATAAGCCCCCATATGGTGTATAAGTAATCCATCTATTAGATATGATTAAATTGAATTAACCAAACATTGTATTGGATGGACTCAATTTTAATACAAGGACTATTTCGATTAATACAGCCTACCAAACATAAATGGGATAGTAATAACACCATTTCGTCCCTTAGCTACTTGAAAATTCTGATTTTGGCTTTTGTGATATGACTCAGTATATTTAACATTATTTAAATATATGTTTTTATCCCATTATGTAAAACATGTTATAATTGATGTATTTTTTAGAACTAGACTATCCTCAAATATAGGTTAAAATACAAGCTTAATATAACTCATAAGTAATTTAGTGATAGAACATTTAATAATTGTGCTAAATTTATGAATATTCCCAAGTAAAGGGATAAAAAATGATTTTTCGGAAAAAAGACATCCCTGCATTGAATTTGTGCAATAGTACTAATAAGACTGACAATTATGCTAAAATGAGACAACAGTAGAACGGATCAAATATGCATTTTTTGGAAACCACGTACTGCATGTTGCCCAGTACTAGCCAAACTGTTAACAAAAGAAAACATAGACCTTAGTATCAATTTTCCCTGCAAGTTGTTAAAAAGTTATCCATACATTAATTTTCAGCCACAAATTAAAGACTGGGTATTTACATACGGGTAAAAATTCACACTCACACAATATTTTAATATATGCTTTTATTGCTAAACCATAATTAACTAATACATATATAGAATCTCCTCTCTCTCTGGTAAGGCTTCTAAACAAGCGATTCTAGTGTTCTAACATCAAGTTGTAAATGAAACAGTCCGAGCCTCCGAGGGCTACATATCTTTCAAAACCTTCAAAATATTCTCAAATTCTTGCTTCTAAGGCTGTTAAAATAAATTACATTTAGGGCTCATTTTGCGAGTGTACTCATTACTCTTAACTCGAATTAACTATGTATAAATTATGCAAAAAAAATTGAAATGTCCAATGATATAAACGAATAATTTATAAGCTTCAAACTTCTTAGGTCAAAGCATGTTGCATATGTCAAAGGTGATGGTCTGGTTTCATGTATCCTTATAATGCAGCAGGGACGGAGCTACAACTTTATCTAGGGGTTCGGCGGAATGGGATAACTTTAGTTCGAAGGCAAAATCGTCCTTATAGACCTTTTAAACTTGGCGTGTTTTATTTCAATCCCCCTTAAACTATATCTGGTTCCTAATTACCCCCTTTATTTGACTTTTTTATAATCGTTATCCCTCAAACAATAACTGATCATAACTCCCCCCCCCCCTCCCCCCACATTGTTGACTTTTCTGTAATTCAAGTGATTTCAAATGATGTTTCACGCATGAGAGTATGAAATAACAGCCACATCATATTAATCTGACGTGTAGAAAAATTATAAAAGCCATTTCGTTTTACCCATTCCAACAACTATTTCCTTATGTCCTTCAGATATCTTCTCTATTCCTCCATTAAAACATAACTACCAATTTTTCCTTCTTTCCCCATTTTTTGAGGGATTAACGATTAAAGAGAAGTCAAGTACATGGGATAATTAAGACCAGTTATTGTTTGAGGGGTACCGATTATAGAAAAGCCAAGTATAGGGGTATAATTAGGATCAAGTATAGTTCAAGGCGATCTGAATAAAACGCATCAAATTTAGGGGGTTCTTTAGGTATTCTGCCTAGTCAAACTGAGAATCTGTGTTAAAATTCACTTAATGTGTATAAATAATTTATCATGAACCTAGTAACTTGACAAGATTAGAATCCACAACGCATAATAAGCTTCATATCCTAGCTCTGTCTCTGCAGATAGTGCTTGGATTTTTCAATATTTATCATGACATACTTGTGTCCAACGGGTAAGATAAGGGTTTGGGTGCTTCATTTGAATTCTCCGAAGTACACTAGAATTTAATGTCATAAAAGTTGACGCACCAGTATCCGATTCTTTCACGTAGGTGTACCACATATGCACCCCGTAAGCAAGTCCTAGAAACATTGATCTAGCTTAATGGAGAGTCACGGACTTCAAAGAAAGATTTATTCTTGACGACAATGTCATACATATCTCGAGATTTGAAGTTTGTAAAGCTTTTAGGAAGTGAGATTAGATGTGCAGAATCATCTGATTTATGGTACTGTAGTAGGTCCGATCTTATTGGGTTGTTGTATCGACTCCATCCGAGTTCGATGAGTCTCTTCTCCAGTTCTTCATAGGAACTTATCGTCTCGTTCTCCGGTAGATACACGAGCACCCTAGGGCGGGCTCCCGGTGCAGTGGGTGTACCTGTGCCTATAAAGACGAATAGAAAATTTAGAGTCAGTACGTGAACGAACGTTACCAAGGAAGAAGATGGAAATGTAACCTATGACATGATTGGGGAATTAAGCATTTTGCCTTGAATTAGGTGCTATAGAATTACCAATAAAAAATTTATATTATCAAATCCTTGTTGAATCCAACAAATTGTGTATTAATACCTATTTATCACGATCTAAGACTGAAGGTCGCAATCAGCGCTGTAACGATAGAAAGTTTTGAATCAATAATTTCTCGAAAGTCATTTTTTTTTTTTTTAAATGACCCGCTTTGTTTGATTAGTCAGTTTTCAAGGATGGAGAAGCTTTTCTGCCAATCTCAGGCATACTACCAATGGATTATTTGATTTGATCGACAATCTAGGGTATGAAGCAATTTATCCATCTCTAATTAAATACCCAATGGATTATTGGATCCATATTGATGCAATGAGCTAGATGAAGAAGGCCTACTAAAATAAAGGGGATAAATGACCAAGACTAAAAAACGATTTAAGATGGCATTGTCCAAGGAGAACCAACCCCAAAGCAAAGTCACTATAATATCTCCTACTACGGGTATAGTTTAAGAAATCAACGGCTTAATCTCTCTAAGCCCCATCTTAAATATACAATATAAAATGCATATAGATACTCAGGCGTACTCTCTATACCATCAAACACATGCAATCATTTTCTCCGCGAGTACGTAGTATTATCGAACCAAACCATTAAAATTTAAGTTAAAGTAAAAAGAAAAAAAATCAAGTTTAATAAGGTAACTGTTCGCTTTAAGATCGAACAATGCAATTTTAAGAAATTTAGCTTTTTCACATACATATATATACATATATATTGAGTACCTGGATATGTTGGTCGTTTTTGCTCGAAGGACTCACGAGTAGGGTTTTTAATCAAATGGACCACACCCTTGTTGTCGAATATCCATACACCAGACATTGCTTGAATTATATTTCTAGCTCCAACGAAGAAAGAAAAATAATACTACATACCTTTGAGAAATGAGCTGAATCTAAAGTTGATGAAATGCTTTCTTTTGGAGCAGTAGATGTCTCACTGTGTAGGGTTGCTAGTACAGCATGTGATCACTGATATCCTGGAAAACTGGACTAACCTTTTTGGGATGCTAGTTCATTTACTTTCGACGTGTTTTGATTTTTATATCCTCATAGTACAAATAATTTTAGCTAGCTTTAATTTCAACATCATTTATAAGCCAACTACACATAATGTTTAATCAATCTCTCTCTTTCAATTTGTTTATCTTATTCCGTTTAATCAATTTAAAAAAGAATATATCTTTCCTTTTGATAACTCTCTAATTCCAACTTTTAACATGACATATTTAAGACCACAAAATTAAAAGACATTTTGGCACATTCTACATATATTTAGTTTAAGACCACAAATTTTAAAAAAAAATCTTTACTTTCTTAAACTTTGTACCAAGTAAAAAAAAACAAACAAATTTAAACAGAGGGAGTATATAGTAAGCGTGGTTTATTAAAATGGAAAATATAATATGGTAAATTACTTGCTAACAACTATAAATGGATTTTAGGCCTAACGTAACCTCAAAAGTTGGTTCAAGAGACCGTGAAAATTGTCCAAGCTATATTAGAGAGACTACCCATCCTTTAAAGCAGAGGTGAATGTACGATTTCTAGATCATGGTTGCACTACTAAATAAAGCAGAAGAAAATGCATTAAGTGAGAATTGATCCTTGTTCCTCTTGATAAATAACTTAGCTTTTAACCACACGTACCAGTCAGACTGTTTGTAGCATGGGTGTGATTAAGTAATATTAGATCAATTCTAGAAAATATGTACATAAAATATCTAGTTTTGTGAAAAAATCACGTGTTCACGTGCCCCAAATTTTTCACATAAATTTGCCCTGGCTTAAAGGACCAATGTGGGACTCTTCACAACAACTTCAATTTATTGATTTTGTAAATTTATCTCACGCCCTATTAGTGCTTATATTGAATGGATTTAACTTGCACATTAATATTTTCTGCGTTCCAAGATATATTAATATTTTCTCCGTTTCAATATAAGTGACATAATTTGAATTAAGAAGAGAAAACTAGGGATGCTTTACTTTGATCGATCCCCCCTAACTCCTAATTCCCAGCTTTATTGTCAATGGAATTGTGTATTTTTTGGGTTCCTTTTTGAATATCTCAATTCTCACGTTAAGAAGGCAAGGCCTAGTCCTCCTCCTTTGGATGAGGCTCCTTTCAATTCCATTTTCCCGAAGTTTTTACTTGGTTGGGAGACATGTGTCATGGTTAAAAAGTAATGGTTGAGATTTAATTAACCAAAAGAAGATTTTAACTATTTCCTTATCATTTTTTTGTAATTTTCGATAGTTCCTCTTTTTTATATATAAGAACTCCAATAATTAAACTTTATATGTTAAGTAATCTTTACTCCGTTATTTGTTGTATTTCTTTTTTCTTTTAATTTGTTCTGTATTTTTTTTCTTTTTTGTTTTTAAAAATTGATGAGTCAATATATGTCAATAAATGGCCACTGAAATTTTAAAATTGCACAAATTACTTTATTTTACAAGTGTTATTCATCATTTTGTATTCTTCTTAAACTTTTAATATAATACATTGATTTAATTGGCCATCTTACTTAACCCCCACTTATAAGCATTTGATGTTCATTATTTTCTCAATTATATTCCCATCTATTCAAAGAAAGAGAAAAAACTATTCAAATAAAAGAAGCTCATAACAAACTTGAAAAAAGAGAGAAAAAGTATTATATATATATATATATATATATATATATATATATATATATATATATATATATATATAGAGAGAGAGAGAGAGAGAGAGAGAGAGAGAGAGAGAGAGAGTTATGGGATTTCCAGAAATATTTGAAGCAAATATATGGTATATTTATTATCCTAACCATGATGAGGACTTGAATTTGGTTAATTAAATCTCAACCATTACTTTTTAACCATGACAAATGTCTCCAATCCAAGTAAGAACTTGGGGAAAATGGAAAGAAGAGAAATGGAGAGGAGCCTCATCCTCCTCCTTCAAATTTAACCTTTACCAATGACAATCAAATTGTGGCTCATTTATATATAAAAAACTGAAGTTTAAGAAAGAAGCTGAGACTTTTGGATCTTGTAGACTTAAAATGCTAACGTAGTTATGTTGGGCTATAGAACTTTAGTTTGAAACTTGTGACATTAACCACATGTCATAACATTTGCGCAACTAAAAAAGCTTTTGATTAAGGATAAAGTGAAAAATGTAAAGTTAATTATTTTCAAATATAAAAATGTCGAAAGCTCAATGGTGTAAGAAAATTGTACACTGATAGTGCACATAAGTTAAATTTTATAGTGAAATCCTTTATCTTTCACATTCCCTTTTCTTAGGACATCAAAACTAGCCAATAATTATAGAGCTTTAGAAAAAGGCTCAAATATCTTGGGTGAACTATCGGAAATGACTCATTTATGCCACTCGTCAATAGTTTGACTCATTATACCATCGTCGTTACCAAAAGGGCTCATCTATGCCATCGCCGTTACCAAAATGGCTCATTCATGCAATTTTTTATTAACACTGGTTTTACAATACCAGGTATGACACTTGGCCTCCAATTAAAGGTCCACATTATTTAATTAAACCAGTCCAATTTTAAATCCCAAATTAACAAAAAATCCGACCCAAATTTATGAAAAGTGGCATGAATGAGCCATTTTGGTAACAACGATGTCATAAATAAGCCAAACTATTGATTAGTGCGTAGATGAGCCATTTCCGATAATTCGATGGCATATTTGAGCCTTTTCCGTATAATATTAAACTTGTCCAACGTTTGACGAGGTAGGTGAGTGACATAATTAAGGATGAGCCAAAAATGGCCTGTCAAAATTTTTGGCTGAAAGGAGGGAGATTGTACCCCACAGGTTTATTATTGTGGCTAATACAGTAATTTTCAGAGAATAAAGATGCGGAACATTGGATATCATTAGAAGATAAAGGATCTTTTTTTCTTTTGTGACAAAATTGTAACAAGAGATTCTCTGAGAAATGATATTGAATTGGGTAATAACCATTGCTCGACATATATTTAACACGACAAACTTTGATGACTTGAGGTCATAATATGTATTTTTATTCAAAAAATGGTCAAAAATGCCCTTAACGTATTAGAAATGATTTAAAAATATTTTCACCTCTTGGATCAAATTTGCCCCTCCTTCCATCTATCGAGATAAAATATGTCAACGTATTAGAAATGGCTCGACAATGCCCTTCTTCCACCTATTGCCCCTCCATTTATATGATATTTAATTAAATTTCAATTAAACACATGACCTTTATTTATTTATTGATTCACATAAAATTCTGACCTAACCTAACACAAAACTCGTTTTAAGTTAATATAGTGAAGCAATAAAATTTTGATCTAATTTGGCCATTCTGATACTCCTATTTTTTCTTTCGCGACTTTATTAATAAATGATTAATTTTTATGTAGAGTTGGTCGACATAACACGTAGATTTGATCGGTACCTGTATATATAGTTGTGTGCTTAAAAGTCTAAAAATCATCAAGGGAATATCTCTTGGGGAAGGGAATTAGTTCTTCAGCTACGTACTAGAAGAATTTAATTCTATGATATGCCTGTATTTGATTAATTATTTCACATATATATTTTCAAATGAATAGTTCAGTTGAGGTTCAAATGCATAATGAAATGGAAATGAAAACGGAAACGATAATTCTATTCTGTGCTCTTAAAATTTTTAAAACTTGAACTCATAAAGCTTTAATTTTGAATTCCCTCTATAACTATGTAGCTGATACAGGAATGTCTAAGCATCTTGTATGACTACGAACATAGATTTTAATCAATTGAAAGTTGAATGTGCTTAGCAAATATCACAAGGACGGAAGTTAAATTTTAGGGTTAAGGGTAAAAAACGCACCTTAAGTATCACTTTTTTTTGAGTTTTCTACCTGAACTATCAAGTGTGAGAGTTTCCTATCTAAACTATTACGAACTAGTGTGCAAAACACACCTCAACTATCACTGGTGTGTTTTGCAAACTAGTTGGTAATAGTTTAGGTAGGAAACTCTTACAAACTAGTTGGTAATAGTTTAGGTAGAAACTCTTACAACTGATAGTTGAGGTGTGTTTTGCAAACTAATTGGTGATAGTTTAAGTAGAAAACTCTCACACCTAATAGATCAGGTAGGAAACTAAAAAAAAAAAAACCGATACTTTAGGTGTGTTTTGGTCCATTATCTCTAAATTTTACTAATTTCTAAATTTTACTAACTCCCTCCGTTTCAATTTCTGTGGCATCATTTGACTAGGCATAAAATTTAAAAAGAAAGGAAGACTTTTGACATTTGTGGTCCAAAACAAGTCTTTGATATTTGTGTGACTGTAAATCATCTCATTAAAGGCAAAAGAGAATTGAATTTTTTTTTTTCTAAATATAGAAAGGTAACAATCATTTTAGGACATATTAAAAATTAGAAAAGTGTGCCACATAAATTAGGACAGAAAATAATAGCTAAGGGATCAAAAAGTGAGACTATCCCATTTTCTGTCCTTTGTTTTAGAATAAGAAAATTTACAAGTACTCACACAATCACACCTATGTTATATCCGTTCAATAAGAATATGCAAATGAGCATTCACGTAATATACTAGCACTATTATGTTTGTTATTGATAGAGGAAGAGTTGAAAGTTGAGTTTAAAACTTGTCATTCTGTAGAAAACCTCTTCAATTTGTGCCTATCGCACTTCAATTTTCTTTTCGTCATTCTGTGCAGGAAGTTCAACGTTGTTTAGATTATTAACAAAAGCAACTAATATATTTGTGATTAATTCTAGGTTAAAATGTTTTTGAAGTAGAGATCAAGTGATCGATATTATCCATATCCTCTTGTTTCCGAAAGCGAATTTATCAATTTGGATCAACCATTTACGAGTAATCCTAGTGTAATCGAACTTGGTCAAGGAAAGAGTGTATCTTTCATAATAGGAAGAGTAGAAGTGTAAATGTTTTTGTTTATCTATTTCTAAATTTTATTTTAGATTGCAATGAATCAACTAATTGTATTCACAAAAAGAACAATTTGATGATTTACATGACTTCAGTAGTATGGTTTCTCCAAAACTTTACACTGCAAAAGTCAAAAGCACAGTAGTACAAAAGGTAGAAAGATCACAGCAGCGACATAATCTCGAAACCTTTCCAAATTAAACAAAATTCAACAAGAGTAGAAGTATAAATACTGAATAATTTAATAGATGAAAGAGTCAAAACTAGCCCAAGTTTTTATCAGTACTATGCAGCTTTATCCTGAACTCTTTTTTAATTTTTTTTTTTTTTTCAACTTCATCATTTTTGAATTAGAGATGAAGATTATACAAAAGACATCTAGAGCCTACAGGTAGTTTAAATTTCCAGAGCCTCCATAGAAAGAAAGAAATTTTAACAGGTAGCCCCTTGATCCACATCTTCCTATATTTTTTATTTTTTATTTTTACATAAATCAACACTTAAGAATTCATCTTCCTATATATAATATGCTTGTCTCCTTCCTTTGCCCTACTAGCTGATAAGCAGAACTGTTAAGTTTCCGTCATCTGTACAGATAGAGTTATAGATTAAGAGCTTTTGTTTTTTTGAGGTCTAGTTCTAGAGTACAATGAACTAGCAGCTGTAAATAAGTTACTTGGTTGAACAAAAAAATTGTTACTGTTTCGACCAAAGAAAACACTGTGAAGTTTCCCCTTAGATAAGTTTGTCAATCTGGAAATTTGTTAAATGAAGTATTAAGAGCTAGCTATCAGGTATACTTTACAGAGGATGCAGTAATTGCATATGCATGAATCAGTACTCAAAATGCTTAACATGCGAGGAGCTAAACCAGCTTCTGAAAAATCAAAGGTAAAAACTAAATTTCATCAGGTATACTTAGTTTCTACCTTTGATTTTTCAGAAATAGATCAAAGTCTTGTGACCAATAGCTAACATGGCTCATACTGTTAACCCCTGAATACACGTATACATGACTAGTATTTAGAATTTGACAATGAATTTTCAACAATTTCCCCTAAAAGTAATAACATAACTCAAGATAAAAGGAAAATTTGGCTTCATATAACCAACTACAAACCAAGGCAAAACCAACAGATTAATGCTTCAGCCATGGATTCTCTAAGCAGGGCTTTGGATTCCTTTGGCAGCACTACTAGAAAATTGTTCAATTACTTTTGTCATGACATTTAAAACCATAGAAAAAAGGTAAAAACACATATGCTTCTTTGTCTCTATAGACTGTTTTTCTCTAAAACAGATATTCTAATTTCTTGGAAAGGTATAATATGCAATTCAAAATGGTAAACATACCCATGAAAGTTAACACCTCTTTGCTTTACTGGCCTTCAACTTCTGGAGAACATATGTTATTCCGTCATTGAGGGTAGCTTTCCTTCCAAGTTTATAATTCCACATCTCTGTTGTTATGCATCTACTATTACTAGGACCTTCATTCATCTCCATCAAAGCAGTAGTGACCAATTCATAAGCCGCTTCTCCATAATCATGCTTCAATGTGTTCAGCCTTTCGTCCTTATCATCAATGATGGTTTCCTACCAAGACACAAGAAATAATTAGGTTACAAGTATTTTATTAAAAGAGATAGAAAACAACTATAAGTTATAATGCATTACCTTGGAATCATTTTCACTGGTTACATCTTTAAAGGGATACCAATTGGTTACCAATTGGGATCCTTAAGATGATGTTCCCAGATTGAACACAACTGAGCAGCTTGAAAATCTGCATCTTTTCCAAGGAATTTTCTCTTGGTTATGTCCTGAAATTTTTTGATATCAAGTTCTCCCATTCTCTTGACACCGATTAAAGCTCGAGAAGACTAGTGCTTCATTCCCTAAATGCCATGAAAATCATGTTTTATTTGTCACATTTTCACCATGTAATAATGACTTTCCCAAGTAAACTAACTTTGAAAGATGGACTTTCATGACAGCATAAATCTTCATGATATGAAGCCTGCTTGCTAGGTCCTTACGACTTAAAGTTATCCATAAATATTTAGACTTGAATGTTCAGCAACATAGAATATGGGAGAAGCTTAGTTGATGGTGCAGATTCTAGGGAATTTGTAATAGGTTTTGAAAGATAACTGAACATGTACATACAACTCTGTCAAAATGAATTGCTCCTAGTCATTCATGATGTTCTTATTCCCTTGAAGGACAAATAAAAGCTTCAGTATTATTCAAAAATTAACTGTAAAGAGTTGTACTTACATCGATCAATTCCTTCCGGGCATCTTTTAACTCAACATTTGCCTTTAGCTCTTTAACAACTAGAGCTTGATTCAGAGCTTCAAGATCTTCTAGTTCTTCTTTTTTGTCATTTAAGCTCTCTTTTCGATCTCCTCTAATTTTTTCTTCCCATCTTGGCCCTCTTCCATGTGCTTCGTTACTTGCATAGCCCCTCTAAGACGTTCTATCTCGAACTCCAGTGCTTGCTTCAAGTCGAGTTTCTTTTGCAGCTCCATGTTCTGCTGACGGAGAGTTTCTTTCACCTTCTGCAAGTAAATTTCTCTAAGATGTCAGAGACTAATTACATAAGCTGAGTAAAAACACAGAATTGGCATACAAACCTTCTGTTCTTCGGCCAAACGTAAGACACTTTCACCAACCCTCTTTTGCTCCATTGCTGCTCTATCATTCTTAAACACATAAAAGAGAAATTTTATAGCCAAACACTTCCACAGAAAGAGCAGGCCAAGCACAGATGTGATATATTGATTGACTATGTTATGACAGACAGTATCAGCAGAGCTAACTGAGAGCATAATTAAAGTTGGACGCAAATACATACTAGGTTCTTGTAGCTTCATTTTGGAATAGTATATTTGCACGGAAGAAGTTTCCAGATGCGCGTAACATAAACATGGAAAATGGGAGCGTTGGAGGAAGGAGGAGAGAAGGAAACTAAAAAGTCATTAACAGTTTTCCTATTGTTTTACCTTATGTCGAATGGAACTCGTTTGCATTGACAGTAAAATCCAGATGAAGTTCCTCAGGTCTCTATCAACAATCTTAGTTTTACAAACTACAATAGTCTATTTCTATAACATCTTATTTGCATACCACATAGGTAATAGTCCATATAGTTTATTTGCTAACAGCTTAAAGTCAACATCAGAAGTCACAAAGTAACCTGTAAACAGGAAACTTATAACCTTTGTTTTCTGTGAGAGAAAGCTATTTCCTCTCTATCTCTTTCCAACTAATTCTGATTATCATTGATAACCATTCTTACAGATCATCAGCATGTTAACTGTTATCCTAATAGATCTGATTCTCTTTTTGGTAGCTTAAATTAGGTAATTTAAGTTATTTGAACAGCGGTTTACTTGAAGCCCAATGACGGTGAGATATTTTACCATGAAGATACTATCCATCTTCCTCATTTCCCTTCATTTCAACTGAACCAGGAATTTGCCTCTGCCGACGCACCATCCCCCACCTCCGCGGCTCAAGAGTGCTAAACTGTAACTCGACACAAAAGGGTGATTATTTCAGCCAAATAAGCAGGTTCTTTTATCTAAGTCATTGGAGATCTCATTGATTGTCCACAAAATAAAAAAGTTACACAAAGTTCTTACGACTAAACTTTCGCTAACCATTGCAAGAAAAATTGAATGAAGTGTCAACCATGTCTTCAAACAAAAAGGGAATGTGGACATGTCACTTTGTTGTAGCAAGAGGGTCACCTTTCTTTAGAAATCAACATCATGTCCCTATTTCCGCTACTTTAGCCGAAGAGAACTCAAAGGATTTATTAAACAATAAAGCCAAAGAAAGTTCCTCACAGTGAACACTCTTATCCCAGTGATACATGCCAGAACAGTGTTCATCAACAGCCCCATAACTTTTTCAAGAATTTGGTAACGCATTAAACTCCTAAATATAGCCGCATTTCTGCTGCTATTACTTGTAAGAAACTACTTCAAGTTTAAGCTGATCCTTACTTCAAGTATAACCTGATCTGACTAGCTAGTGATTGAGGCATAGTTGATCAACTGCATTAGAACTAAACATAATGTTCTCTTTATCCAAGGATTGAGGCATATCTGATAAGACTAAGTCTCATGATAAGTATCCTAAGGATATCTGAGGTATATACACCTTAATTTCATTTGGCATTTAAGTGGCTATACTACACATTTTCCTATTAATAAGATTTTATTTCTGCTTAGAAAACTTGAAAACTTGATAAGTTTTTGTTAAGAATGGATCTTGGGCCTAACTCAACTCCAAAAGCTAGCTCATGAGGGGAGGATTGCCCAAGTCCATATAAGGAGACCACCCATCTCATTAACCACCGATGAGGGACTTTTTTCATTCTTCAACACCCCGCCACGCGCCCGGGGCCGGACATCGGTGCGTGGGCAATTTAATTTGGGGGCCACGTCGGGTGGTGGGTCTGCTCGATACCGTGTTAAGAATGGATCTTGGGCACTAACTTCATTTCTCCAAAAAGCTCGCGGGGGAGGATTGCCCGAGTCCCATATAAGAACCACCCATCTCATTAACCACCGATGAGGACTTTTTTCATTAACTGACATGTAGATTTTTAGCGAAGAAAGAGGAGCCTTTTCAGTATTTACGAATGAATATACAATCCATAAGAATGAGTACTTATACATGAGTTAAAAGACTAAATAAGGAAAGACATATATTACGTAATCTATTCCTAATCATTTACATCAATACAATATATTAAAAAATAAAGCTATCAATCTTAATCATCGATATCAAATCAACATCTCAATCTTAATCATTAATGCCAAATCGACACTCCCCCTCAGTTGGTGCAAGATGTCGCGCATGCCCGACTTGCAAACCGATGTGTATGAAAATTCCGTTTGTTGAGGCCTTTAGTAAACACGTATTAGTTGTTTTTTCGATGACACGTGGAATAAACTCAAGAACCACCTCCGTGACTTTTTCTTTGATGAAGTGTCGATCAATTTCAACGTGCTTTGTTCGGTCGTCTTGGGATCGGGATTTGAGCTATCTTACTGATTGCGGCCTTGTTGTCCTGATACAAGGAAAGTTTCTTTTTCGGACAATCTCGGTGTCTTCTAGTAACTTTGTAACCACGAAAGTTCGCAAACACCGGGCCATAGCTCATGTATGTTACGCCTCTAAGCGCTTGATCAAGAATCACACTTCGCTTCTCGTTTTCCCTGTGACCAAGTTTTCTCTGCGAGTGTACAAAGATACGTGATGAACCTTCACACATCTAAAGATCCGGCCAATCTTGCGTAAGAAAGGCTTTTAGGTGACCGTATGCGGAGTAAAGTAGACCTTTTCTGGAGCGGACTTCGAATCTGCAGAAATGTGAAAGACGGCTTGCGTATGAGCATCTCGAGGATCGTACAACCGACTCACTAGGCCGACCGAATAATAGGCTATGTGGGTCTAGTGTGAGAGAGATAAAATGAGTCTTCCAACGACCTCCTCGATATCTCTTTATCCAATCGACTTTCCAACTCCGCTTTGTAGTTTGTGATTGCTTTTCGATAGGTGATTCTGTTTGTTTGCAACTGTCATTACACATTTAACTTTCAAGAGATCCGGAATATACTTTTCTTTGAGAAATAAAAGACTCTTTTGATCTAGCAACTTCATTCCCAAGAAGTACTTTGCAATTTTCCTAGATCCTTGATCTCGGAATTCTGTGCCAACAAGCAACTTCAATCGGGTCATCTCTCTTTGTCATCTCTTGTCATTACTATGTCATCAACATAAACTATGAGAAGAGTGAGTTTACCACTTTAAATGTCTTATAAGAGGGTGTGATCCGCGTTGCTTTGTTGGTAACCAAAGGAGATCATTGCTTTATAGAATGTCTGTCAAACGAGCTCTTGTGGAGATTGCTTGATCCTCTGGCTTTCTTCGGTCTAGCTGTACCTTTCCGACTTTGTTCGGTACCCAAAACCAGGAGGAATCTCCACGTGTACACCTCTTCTTCTAAGTCTCCATGAAGAAATGCATTCTTCACATCAAGCTTCTGCGAAGTCCGATCAAGATTAGGCTGCACAAGATAGAAGAATTCTAATAGTATTCATTTTGCAACGAGCAAATGTCTCTTGATAATCCACTCCATAAGTCGAGTGAATCCTTTAGCCACCAATCTTGCTTTGAACCTTTCAATGGAACCCATCAGGCTTTATGTTTTACGGTGAAGACCCGTTTACGACAACCGGCAACTTCTTGTTCAAAGGTGGTGATGCGACAAGTTCCCAGTCTCATTCTTTGATAAGGCCTTTATTTCTTCCATCATAGCTTGCTTACTTAGAATACGCAAAAAGCTTCCCTCCATTCACGGGGAATAGACACGGAAGAAATAGACAAGGCAAAGGCTACATAGGAGGGCGATAAAGAATTATAGGAAACAAAGTTAGATAAAGGGTGTTTAGTGCGAATCTGACTCACTCCCCGTGAAACAATAGGCAAATCTAACTCGTTAGGAGGTATAGATAACTCGCGAGAAGAAGAAGGTTCGAACCGGCGGAGTTAATGGTAAACAAAGGGATCTTCTTCTTAACAAATGCCTATTTTTTCTTTCGACAACTCCCATTTAGTATAAGACATGACTAGTTTGATGGATTATCCCAAAACTCAGTAAGCTCAAAGTTTTATCCGTATGATACGTACCCGTTAATCGGTTCGAAATATCTTTATCTTAGCCTCAAACCTAGCACAAATCATCTTATGAAATGACTTAAAACAGGAGAAAACTTCACTTTTGGCTTTTAACGGATATGCCTATGTCATTCTAGTGCAACAATCGATAAAAGTAACAAACCATCGACTACCCGGACAAAGAAAGTGTTTGAGTAGGACCCAGAGACATCGAAATGAATAGTCGAAAAGGGAATTGTGCTTTTATTGTCACTCGGAGGATAAGAGTTTTTAGTGTGCTTGCATATTCACATGCATCACAAGACAAAGATTCAAACTCGGTTCTAGAAAATAAACCGGTATAACTTTTTTAAAGCAAAAAAGATGGGTGTCCCAATCCGTACATACGGCTGTATTATTTCTGGTTTGACATCCTTATTTCCTACTGAAAAAAGGCTGACCCCGAGTCTCGAGTTCCATCGATCAAATATAAGCCATCATGCGATCTACACTGCCAATCTTAACCCCGTATGAAGGTCTTCAAAAACATCTGATCGGGAAAGAATCGACACTACGATTTAGTTCTTTGGTGATAGCGCTAACGAGATAATAGGTTAATAGGAAAATCGGCACATGAAGAATGGATGATAAGGTAATATCGGGAGTACAAAAAGGCGAACTCGTTCCGGAGAGGGGTTAGGGAGCCACGTTGGCTATTCGACATAATCCCGCTTTGGGACTAGGAGAGTAATTTTGAAGGCCTTTAGAAGAGCTTTGTCATGTGTCATTCGCACCGAATCAATAATCCAACAATTAAGTTGAGCATTAAAAGCAATACATTGCACATAATTGGGGCTAGCAACGCTAGAAAAAGTCGAAGTTTGTTCGAGGAAGACGGCGAAGATGTTGAACTTCGTCACGAGACAAAGTCTCTCCGAGAAATAGTCGTCCATATTATCTGGATGGAAAGGGTTAGAATAGGCCTACGACCGAGAAGCGGAAAAAAAAAAAATCCGGAAAAAAATCGTAGGAAAGTTGGTTGCCACGCGGGAATCTAATTCCGGTGATCGGAAAAAAATCAAGCGATAGAACGGGCTCGGAATGTTCCGGCGACAACGAGAAAAATAATTCAGATTTTTGTGCGGATAGCCACAAAGAGAGAGAAAAACTCGACCTCTTTGATAAAACACGGAACCCTAGTCTTTGCGAGGGAGAAAACTCACCTCAAAAGGCAAGAATGGCTCGATACCATGTAGATTTTTAGCAAGAAGAAAGGGCTTCTTGTATTTACGAATGAATATACAATCCATAAGAATGGGTACTTATACATGAGTTCTAAGACTAAATAAGGAAAGACAATATTACATAATCTATTCCTAATCATTTACATCAATACAATATATTCCTAAAATAAAGCTATCAATCTTAATCATCAATATCAAATCAACATCTCAATCTTAATCATTAATGCCAAATCAACAGTTTTCAAGTGCAATGACACACTTAGGACAGAGGGGATAAAGGCAGAACTCTTTTCATTCTAGCCATCTGCATAAAATACAAGCAGCAAAACTCTGTTAATCAAGTAAGATATTTTACCATTTGCTTCAACAAATGAAGCTCTTGTCTCTGATTATCATTGAGGGCCTCCCTTTCCACCAATACCTTTTCGCGCAACTCAAGTTCTTCGCTTCGTGCTTCTAAATACAATTTACTTTTCTCTTGATCCTTCAACACCTTTTCAAGTTGATAACGGGCATTCTTCGCCATCCTTTGTAGGTCTGTCGTAAATAGGAAGTGCTTGTTATATTTGTAATAACAGGAGACATGGAAATTCATTAAACTAGCTACTATCTTTAGGAGAAAATATGTACCTTCATTATATTCTTGAATCTCGCTGCATCATCACATTGCTCAGGCACATGGAAGTTTCATTGCATTTGCTCTCTATCTCCTCGAGGCTCCTACATTTGGCCTCGACTGTGTTAACCAGATTAGAGACAAGCGCACCAGTTTTGCGCTTCTCTTCTGCCTCAGTATCTGAGATGGATTTTAAATCTCCAGTTTTTCGCAGATAGTCACCGATTATACCTTCTGAGTTATAATCATCAGCCTTTGCAACCCAACCGTATAACTTATCTCCCTTATCTTGTGAAACTAAATAGTCCTTCTTCCCTTGATGTTGTGATTCAAAGCTCTTCTGAAACTTAATTGCGTTAGCGAAGCCACTCCAATCATTTCCAAATTCGACCACTGCTTTCCCTGAATGACCCTTATAGTTCCACAATGGGTGTACCCTCACTGGATTAAACCCTTTCTTTTTCAAATCATTCCTGAGAAATGAGCCACTCTTTCCCACGTAACGCTGACCGTCAAACTCAATGGGAAGATTTGCTACAATTCCCATCCAAGGAAATGCATATTTCTCATCAACATCATTGCCATCATGTGTTGGCTGTAATTCAGTTTCCATTGGAAGGGAATCTTTACTCAGCAGATCATTATTCAAGTACTTTGTAAGACCTAAATGTTTTCCTTTATCGTTCGCTTTCCTGTTTTGTGAGCCCTTGCTCACTCCTGAAGAATGTTGGACAAGATCCTTGAAGCTGTAGGCCTGTTTCTTTTTTCCAGAACAAAATGGACATTGGTAAACTTTACTAGAAATCTTTTCCTTCCCATAACCCTCCTTTAATCTTTGATACCATGTATCAGCATAGTCTTCCATCTCTGACTCACTAATATCAGTTTCCTCTTCAGATGACATGGACATCTTTCAGATAACCTAAGCCAACAAAATTGGATAATCTTCAAAAAATAGTTATGCAGCTGACAGATAAATGTGCTAATTACCACTACAACATCTTAATAAAAGGACAGAAGTACCAGATATTCAGTCCTTACAGATTAGTACTAATACTGATGAGATGTGATCACACCATTTAGTCTCAATGACAAAAGGATTTTTAATTTCACATGTTTGAAGAATATTACATAATGTAGGAAATTGTAGTGAAGGCAGAAAGCCCTGAAAAGGAAACAATATAGATAGATTAACACTAAATTTTGATATAAATCCTATAGATAGTAAAGAATATACATGTGCATACAAGCAAAAAAATACAAATGCACTGAAGCAAGTAGCAGTAATTCAACAGAGAGTTGCCCATTACAGAAATGCCATTTTTTGCCTGGGAAAAACAAGTGTGTACTGAAAAACAGAGAGTAGATACAAGAACAAAGAGAAACATAGTACTTAAAACCCAGTGTTTATAAACGTACTAAGATGGCAAAAACAAACATGAACAAAACAAATTTTCTTAATGTGACTCAGGTAAAAATGAAAATGGAGAATCAAATAGCCTTTCTTTTGCCTAGAAAAACGAAGAGTAAGTAGTGACTGTGGTAGGCAAAAAAAAGTGTGAAATACACACAAGATGGTGAAAATAAATACACATAAACAACAATAGTGAATAATCTTCAAAAATAAGCTAACATGAAAACTGAAATCTCTTAAATTATGCTGCTCACAAATGCAGGTACCAGATATTTTTAGTCAGTCCTTGAAGATTAGTACCAATAGTGATGAATGAGATGTGATCATACTACCATTTGGTTACAGTCTCAATGACAAAAGGATTCATAAATTCATATGGTTGAAGAAGACTTCTACTCCCTTTGTCCCAAAAAGATTGTCTTAGATTGACTTGGCACAGAGTTTAAGAAATAAAGGAAGATTTTTGAAATGTATGGTCCAAATCAAGCCTTAGATATTTGAGTGACCGTAAATCATCTCATAAAGTTAAATTGTTTCAAAATATAGAAATGTGCCAATCTTTCTGAGACAAACTAATAAAAAAAGTAAGACAATCTTTTTAGGACGGAGCGAGCACATGATTTAGAAAAGTTAATATAGTGAAAGCAGAAAGCATTAGAAAAAAGACAGATAAACTGCCAAGAGGCCAAGAATATTCATATGCATACAAGCAAAGAAATACAAATGCATGGAAGCAAAGTAATACTAGGAACTTGATATAACCATCTGAAATGAAGAAGAATATGTATGAGTAATTGAACAGAGAGCTGCAAATTACATACTAATCAACAGTCAACTAACTTAATACTAGCAGAATAAGAACCTTCACTCCCTCAGTTCTCTTCCTATGAAACAACAAAGCTGAACAATCCCATGACGTAAATCCACGAAAAATATTAGGGAAATTTTCAAAAATATACAGCCCAACATAAAATATTATGTCACGTAACCCAATATACGATATTATACAACATTAGACTTGGGGAAAGCATCATACATAATGTATCAACCTTGTAAAAAAGGTGTTTATACACAAATATGGGCTAAACCGGGTAACAGACTCAAAATATAGGCAACGTGGCGTAAATATTTTCTCCCAATAAATATAGAGCATAATTTTACCAAAGATAATATTACTTGAGTAACAGAAATACCATTTTTTGCCTGGGAAAACAACTACTTACAGAAAAAATAGAGAGTAAATACTAGAACAAAGAGAAACAAATAAAAACCCAGTGTTTACAAACTCACCTAGATGGCAAAAACAAACATGAACAAAACAATTTTTCTGAATGTGACTCAGGTACAAATGAAAATGGAAGAATCAAACACCCATTCTTTTTTGCCTGGAAAAACAGAGTAAATATCAAAAAAAAAAAAAAAAAAAAAAAAGATTGATGAGGGGTTGTTGATAAAAATTAAAAAAACTATGTTCAATATAGACAGACTAGAGCACAAACATCCATCCTTTCCCTTTTGCCTAGAAAAAAAGAGTACATGCAAGAAAAGAGGAAGAGAGCATTGTTGGTGAAAACACACACAGTTTACATACAATGTACATTCATAGATGGACGAAATATATTTAAATAAACAAAAATAAAAAATAAATTTGAATAAGACCCATGTACAGATTAGAGATAAAGAGCTTTAAAAATGAAAATTTAGACCCTAAACACCCGTTGTTTTTTTCCCTGGAAAATCAGTATTTACATAACCCACAGATGGAAGAAAATACTTGACAACAACAAAAATGTGAAATCTGAATATAACCCAAGTACATATTACATAAGCATATACCATAAACAGAGAGCAAAAATAGAGAATTTTTATGAAGAAATAGGTATGCATTGGAGCAAATGATGATGATATTATACCTCACTAAATGTTCTAAAAGCTGTGAAAAAAAACATCCAACGGCAGAGAACAAGTGAAGAGAAAAGAAATGGAAAATATGGAAAGGGAATTTGAGAAATTCATAAAGAGAGGAAATTTTCTTTTACTTACTATATATAGAGAGGAATGAAAGAGATGCCTTACAGAGTGCAGTATTTACTTTTTGTTGTTTTGCTATTTTTGGCATTTTCTAGAGGGGGTGCTGTTATTTGTCACCTAACAGACGGTGAAAGTAAACAGACATTAAAAACATAAAAAATATGAAGGAGACCCATGTACAGATTACAGATAAAGAACCATACATTAATTCAAATGAAAATTTAGAGCACAAACACACATTCTTTAAAAAAGAGGGACGAGGGGTTGTTGACAGAAATACCATTTTTTTTTTTTTTAGCCTGAGAAAAACAACTACTGTATGTACTGAAAAAAAGAGAAATAAAGTAAAACCCTGTGTTTAGATGACAAAAAGAAAATCTGAATGCTACTCAGGCAGAGGCGGAGCCAAGTGGTGGCCAGGGTGTTCACCCGAACCCCCTTCGGCAAAAAATTACCATGTATACATAAGGTTAAAATTATTTTTTATGTATAAATAGTAGATGTTGACCCCTTGGCTTCCTCGTTTCTTACTCTTTTATATTTTTGAACCCCTTAGTGAAGATCCTGACTTCGCTACTGTACTTAGGTACGAATGAAAATGGAGAATCGAATAACCTTTATTTTGCCTAGAGAAACAGAGTAAATGTCAAAGTTAGAGCACAAGCACCCGTCCTTTTGCCTAGAAAAACAAAATGCAAGAAAAGAAGAAGAAAGCATTGTTTGTGAAAAAACACACTGTTTACATACAATGTATACACCTATAGATAGACGAAATATATGTCAATAAACAAAAAATAAGATCTGAATATGACCCTGAACAACCGTTGGTTTTTTTTTTTCCTGGAAAAACAGCTTTAACATAAGCCATAGATGAACCAAAACACTAAACAAGAATAAAAATGTGAAATCTAAATATGACCCATGTACATATTACATCTATGCATAGCCATAATCACAAAGCAAAATGGAGAAATACGTAATATGGCTTACCAATGTTCTAACAACAGTGAAAAAATAACAAAGAGAGGGAGCCTCCAATTCAAATAATGCTAGTAATTGGATAAGAAAAAGAAGAGAAGAAAATACCCAATGAAAAAGAGCAAGTCAAGAACTACAAAAGGGATTATGAGAAATTGATATAGGGAATGAAAGAGATACGTTGCCAGGGAAGGTACAGATTACAGCAGAGTAGAGGAATTGCAAAAAGACTCTGTTTGTATGGTTTGCAGAGTATTTAATTCCTGTTTGTATTGCTTGTTTTGGCCTTTTCTTCGCGGAGTCCGCAACTTAAATAATTTTAAAAGTGAAATTTTCATCCAAAATAATTCATAAAAAAAAAAAAAAAGTAACAGAAGTATCTTTTGCGCACAAAATTAGTGCGCAAAAGGTACTAGTTTTATTTTTTCTTACTTTGTATAATTTCAAAGTTTTGAAACTCACGGTTTTTTCATACTTTGACCAAAGATTAGTCATGTCTCAAAACTCTGGATTATTAATATTTTATATAGAACTTGATATCTTTTTTTGCGAACAATAATGTAGGCTCAATACATCAAGTATACCTAAACGTTTGGATCGTCGTTTTAGGGGTTGTAAATGCCCCGAAGTAAGTTTTGTTTAGAAACTTATTATCGTGAGGTTTAAGTGTTTTATTTTATAAGGATTTGATTTAAGTGTTTTATTATTTAGTCCAGGCATTATATTATTAAGGATATGTTGATATTTTTTTCGAGTTTTTTTTTTTTTTTTTGCTGTTCATAATTCAAGACAATTCGAATACATCAAGAAAAATTAAAATACATTGATAATTCAAGGCAATTCCAATACATCAAGAGGGATTAAAATACATTCATAATTCAAGACAATCTTCGACCACGAGAGGCTCTTCCACTATGAGAGGTTCTTCCACTACGAGAGGTTCTTGCACCACCACGGACCCGTTGGTTACACAAACACTTATCATGGCCAAACTCCTTACACGTTCAGCACCTTCGAGAGTATGTCCTATCCGGAACATCCATTTGATTGGGAATCCGAGTTCGTGCGTTAACATGCATTTTACGTATATACTCCATGTTAGCAATCATTGAAAATGACTCATTTAGCCAATAAGATTCATCACCAAGTGGCTAGAAACCTCTGGCATATGCTTTAAGATAACTTGCGACGTCGGATGCCACATAAGTGGATACCGTTTTTCCCATTGCCTCGAAACACTTGATAGCATGAGAACACGACATGTGGTATGATTGCCACTGACCACAACTACACGTTCTCGTTCTCTCATAAACGGCATGAAGGTTTCCTCCCCGACCTTAGTAATAACCTGTCCAGACTTCATATACACGTTCAGCATAGTTATACTCTTCCATCTTGTGTAGCTCACATTTTTCCTATGATGCTCGAACATTTGTGCAGGTTTTGGCATCAATTTCCACCATCTGCTAATATGGCTTTGGCATGTCTTGTTCTAGTGGCAAACCGCTCCACAACTTGTTTGAAAGTCATTCTCACCATTGCAGTAACGGGTAGTCCCTGAGCAGATTTTAGCAAACCATTGAATGACTCAGAGCTGTTTGTTGTTAGCATCTCCCATTTCCTGCCTCCATCCGCATGTAATGTCCATTTCTCAATGTCGATATCCTTCAACCAATTATATGCTGTTGGATTCACTGACTTGATCATCTCCATCTGCATAAGAAACTTTTTTTCTTGATGCTCTATTGCAGCCGCCCACATCAATTCGTTTAGTGTGCTGTTTTCAAATTTTGTTTGGGAAATTGCCTTTATGTGCCTTAAACAAAAGCGATGGTAAGCAAAGGGAGGCTGGCACCCATATTGTTTAATATGGCTTGATGTCTATCAGATAGCACGCATATGCCCATACGAACCTTAATAACATATCGCCTCAAATGTGTCAAAAACATCCCCCATGTCTCGTTGCTCTCGTTAGCGGCAATGGCGAAAGCAAGAGGGAATATCTACCTATTGGCATCCATTCCTACTGCAATCAGTAGCTTGATGTTGTATACCCCATACACATGCATCCCATCTATGGATATGACTGGCCGGCAATGAGCAAAACCATCAATGCAAGGTTTGAATGTCCAAAACACAAAATTGAAAATATTACCGACAACGAGCTACCACTCTACAACAGTACCAGGATTGAATTTCTGTAGAGCTGCCATATACCTCGGCAACTGCTGGAAAGAGCCCCCCATGTACCATAAATCATCTCAAAAGCCCACCTACACCTAAGATATCCCTTTCTCTTGCTTATCATTTTACGATATGTTTCCTTAACATTTCTAATGCAATCTTTGATGGGATACCTAGACAAGTTTAAACAAACAACATTTAGCAATGATATGATAATTTAATTGATGTCAAAATTATAATGAACTTGGTCGAATAGCTTACCTTAGGGTTTCGGCAACTTGAACAAGTAACACTTGAGCAATCATATTTGTATCTAAATTAAAATGATCTGCTTGATTCTCTCCCATATCACAAGTCTGACGTGGGTGGAATTTTGTGATAATCCGCATACTATCACGCTTAACAATACCATGAAGCATCCATTGACAACCTTGATACTGTCGTCTGCAAACCAGTCTTAGTATCTTTCGGGTTGAATTATTAACCCTAAACTCCCTCATTCCTTGGTAGCTATAAATTTTGACGGCCTTTTGCAATGCCTTTTTGGATTGGAGCATCATGCCTTTTGCAAGGTGAACATCATTATTTACAAGATCGACCGGTTCTTTCCACAATTTATGAAAAATTGGATCATCTTCTCTGGTGTAGACGAAGGCATTAGGACGACCTTGAAGATTGTCAAGATATGAAATAACTCAAAATGCCACTGAATTGGGCTATCGGCCAACGGTTCTTGTTGGTGAATTGGGCTTTTGGCCATCGGTTCTTGCTGGTTTGGCCGACTTTTCATCATTTCTAGTAATTGTTGTTCTGCGCATATGAGGATTAACATCAACCTCATCATCATCATCATCATCATCATCGTCGGACTCCTCTGCATTCGGTATATCATCGCTATCACTCGATGATGTTCTATATAATTAGGATAATCATCACCATCTAGTAAAGGCCTCTTCCTACATGAAAAAAAGGTAACATATTTTAAATACCAACATTAAAATATATATGGATTATTTAATATCAAGGTAATGAACCTACCTGTCACGACCCAACCCCGTAGGCCATGACTAGTGTCCGAATTGGACACTCTTACGCACCTGATACTCAGAATCAGCATACTAAACTTGCATAAATACAAATGGTCACACATAGTCTCAGATTATCGCATAAGAGCAAACATATATCACCAAAGGCCGGCGAGGCTGCGCATAATGTACATAACATATCAAATATACGCATATGCGTGACAAGGCCGCGCGTGAACGGGACCGCCCAAACATAAAGCATGGGAACATATACGTACGAAACAACCATAACCCACATACGTGTCTACGGACCTCTAAACGGAACAACGAGAATCATATGACGCGATAGGGCCCGCGTGCCCCGAATGAATATATACATATGCAACGGAAAAGTGTATATACCAAAATGTGAGGCTCGGACGAAGGAGCACTCCCCAAATAGCGAGAATAGGTGTCTAGGGCCGGTGGATCACCAACGGGCGTACGTACACGGGCGGCATGAAACGCGACCCCACCGAAGAAAGAAAGGGGTCGGTGCGGAATATGTGCGAGTATGCAAAGCAAGAAATACAATAACAGAATCATAATCGAAACCAAAGATGCGGAAAAATAGATACAATATGCAAAATGTCAAAATATTTACTTTAAAAAAAACAAATCATGCATAGGCTTTTAGAATATGGTCGCCCTCTGACATTGGCGCCATAACACATCATACTCCAGAAGGTTTCATATCTCCGAACCCGACATATCACATAGCACATCATAACGCCAAATATACTCGGAACCGGCCTACTAGCGAGGCTCGGCGAACCGGACACATCATACTCGGAATATATCATAGTGCGCACGAACGTACCGGCCCGGGACTCGGCGAAGGATGTAACAACCATATGCACGAGCAGAGTCGTGAGTAACATTATGCATAAAATAATTATCACAGACTCAATAGATAATAAGTAATCCGTACTCGGGAGTTAAGTGTTAGTCATACTAAGTCCTTACCAAAAGTCGCTAGAAACGAACATAGAAAAGTCGCGGGGCCCACGGACGGGTACCAACCCCATCCGAGCCCGCCTATGAAAGTTGGGGGATGTTATGCCTTATGGAATCTCCTATGAACGTTTCGGGGCGATCCGAGCTCGTCCACGGAAGTTATGGACGTTCGTAGTTACGGAGTCTTTTAGGAATAAAATTCTTTACATAACTTTTGAAATCCAAACAAATGAAAACATAAGTGACTTAGTTAGGCTACATTAAGAGAGTAAATCTTTAGAAGCAAATAAGATACGTATATAAGCTCGGATCTCAAGAGTGGAGTTACCCCGAGGCTCGTGTTATAGCCTACTTAACACTAGGACATGCCAAAAGAACGAAGGGTTAGGCTTCACATACCTCGTCTGCTCTCAAGCTAATCCAAACCTCACGTCTCGGGCACCCCAAGATCTACATAACGCCAATACATATATCAAACATTAGCTATAAGCATCTAGGCATTCAATTCCAAACGAACACCAAATTCTACGAAATTTGGGCGATTCCCTATAAATACAACAACCCCGAGAATTTAACTCGGCCAATTCAACAACAACAACACCAGCAACCATTCTAACAACATCAACAATCAATCCAGAATGCATTATAACATTAGTAACTCTCTTTTACATCATCCAACAACATTCATAATATTCCATTATACTCACTTCAACTACTTACATTCAAACCAATATCAACGTTTATACATTCGATTACTAATCCAAAACCATTCAAACAATATTCAAGAACACTTTGGACAATTCACACAATATTCCAAACAACCCAACCAAGGCACCACTTCACCCGAAAACTACCCCCAACTCGAGGGCACTAAAACCATATTTCTTTCTCTCAAATTCATGAATTACACCAATAAATCCACACATTAACAATGTCATTCTCATAAATACAAAAATTACATTAAAAGCACATTACTTCCAAATCAGCCCATAACCATTACAACATCAATTTGAATCATTAAACTTGCATTTTCATCACAGAATCCATAACGACGACAACTAAAATACTAACTAAAATTTGTTCATCCTCAACCACACAAGGGGGACCCTATTCGGCCAACACCCCTCTATACCAACTTCATGATTTTCATTCTTCTCTTCACACTACAACAATCAAAACATGCTAACTAGAATTAATTCACTACTTTTAACACAACACACACACACACGGCCACACCCATCCACACGGCCTCATTTCAACATGCATTTTTGACACACTACAACACACATGAACCACCCATAACACATAAAAACAAGATTAAAACTCACCTTTCTTCACAACTTCACAACTTGGCTAAGGTGGTGGATGAAGAAAACGAGTAGTCTATTGCTTCTAACAACACTCCCACGTTAACGAGGACCCTTCAATTAGTTGTTTTGCTAGAAGAAACCAATTTTTGATGGCTAATTCTTGGACTTGGTTTTTCTTGTTCTTGGCCGAATATGGCCCTTCTTTTTTCTCTCAAAGCTTCTTGATTTTTCTTAAGTGTTGAATGAGAAAGATGACTTGTTAGTCATCTTTTAATACCATGTATAAGGCTCCATGTGGCCTTGGCCCACATACCACATGGCTGGCCACATGCCCCTACTTTTTTGTTTTTTTTTGTTTTTCATGAAATATCTACTTTCCAAAAATAGAATACTTTCCATAAATAGCTTTTGACCCCAAATGTTTCCTTAATATTTCCATGCCAATAAATTCATACACACTTATGCTTTTAAAACAAACAAAAGTCTCTACTTCGTATCTCGGAATGGTCTTGTCCCCAACTTATCGTAATTCACTCATATTGTCCCGTTGTTCAAAATACGGATATAACACTACCGATAGTGTTCAATATTTTCAGGGTTTAAAGAAAGATCAACAACACCAAAATGAACATTTGGTGCCACTGGCGAGTTTTGTGTGTAATTTTCACTACAGAGATAGTTCAAGTATTGTAAATACTAAACATCAAAACACTTATATTATTTAATTAATAAAAAGTATACCTACCGATAATAATCAACTGCACCAAACTTATTACCCAATATTACTCATATCAGGTGTATAACCCCTAAAAAGATACAAAAAAACATTACTATTACCATACGTGTAATAAAATAAACATGTGCTACTACACAAAATTATAATTTAAAATTGGATATTTACCAATTTTCAGTGTAATTTTGATTAAATTGCTGGCTTAGAGTTTTCAGCTGCACTTGACCACTCAAAATGTCCCCATAAGAAAGGCTAAGGCGTGATTGTTAGTGTTATTGATGTTCGGCCTTCCAGGTAGGTTACAGTTTACCCTATGGTGAGACTTCGTTTAGCGAAGCATATATTTAGATGGTATTATCGGAGAAAGCATGCAAACCTTCGGGCATGAAGTTGAGTTGGATATTGTCTTAGGTTGGGCCATATTGTGTGATTGGGGCTAGCCACCCCATTGTGTTGAGACTTGATTTGTTCTATTGTTGTTGGCTTGATGCCGCGTGGTGATAGTAGATATTAAAGACTATTGATATATCTTATTCATGATATTGTAGTACCTTGCTTGTTGATATTTGATACGAGGATAGTATTCTATATGGCTTATGTAGCCTTTTCATGATATTGTTGGCGTACCCTTACTTGGTACTTGTGATATTGATCTGATTATTGGCCTTGACCTCATACATTGCACACATTCTCGTCCTTCATGATATATTATTGATACATTGATGATACTTAAGGAAATACTGTGATAAGCAGGGCTCAGTTGGATGAGAGTGATGTGAGGACCGATATCTGATGGTTGTCCCAAAATCAAGGTTGTGCGAAGCGATTCCCGAGGTTTGCACTGGGATCGTGAGCTAGCGATATTCAGGTTATTGCCGGACCGTGAGGTACATGGACTCCGCGGGTCCCCCATGGGTTGTGCTATCGAGACGTTGATACTTCCGTCTGGATTACATGTGTACACAACATTGTATTGCATTTACATTTCATACATTATTGCATTGCATTGTATTATGGCTCTATTGTGATGATCTGGTGATATACTTGTGTTATTTGGATTCGCTTGGATATATTGAGACTTGGCACACTTGGATGTAGATGCTATAACCAAGGTGATGACGTGTACTCGATTTTTGGCTTATGTTTGACTTATACTTGTTGATTTACCTGTTTATCTTACTTTACTATCTGGGTTATGTTAACTAAACTTAGTCGGCCTATGATACCTACCAGTACTGTGGTTTTGTACTGACCTGCACTTACTACATTCTTTTATGAATGCAGAATTTCAGGTGGGATCGACCTCCATTTCTCATGGCTGATAGTCGCTCCGAGAGTTGCTTAGAGTTTACAGGGTGAGCACGAGACGTCTGCCGCCTTGAAGACTCTTCTTTATTTATGTCTTATTTTCTATTTCGAGACATATTCAGACTTGATGTATTATTGATATTCCAGACTTGTATATTCTAGTTAGATGCTCTTGTATGGATTAAACCAGACTCGGGTGTATTTTCCTTACTTTCACATATTTTCTATATTATTATCGTCAGACTTACGTGATTTTATCTCTTCCTCTTATTTAGTTAATTGTTTGTGTTTTTACTATTGTTGGGTTGAGGGTTCACCTACCGAGGTGAGAAAGGTAGGTGCTCGCGTGACTTAGCAGAATCGTGTCGTAACAAGTTGGTATCAGAGCCCTAGGTTACCCAGTCTATAATACAAGAGCGTGTCTAGTAGATTCTCATGGATCGATTCGATGAGCTTTGTACTTATCTGTGAGAGGCTATAGGATATTTTAGGAAATTTCGCTTTCCTTCCTTCTTATGTGCTACTTTGTTCTATTTGGTATCTCGAACAATCGAATTAGTATCTGACTCTTATCTCTTCTCTCACAGATGGTGAGGACTCGAGCTACTATAGCCCGAGATCATGGGCCAGAACCAGAGGGCAAGCGACAGCCAGAGGGAGCGACAGAGCTAGAGGCCGCGGGACTGCCCCAGCCAGGGACAGGGCTCCTGCGGTAGGATAATGGTGCGAGAGATCTCTGTCTCCAGAGTCTGAGGATCAGCAGGTTCGAGACCAGGCCACCGAGGATGATATGGCCTCAGCACGGACACAGTTCGAGATTACTTCTGAGCATACTATGTAAGATACTATGGCCTGTATTCTACTCCATCTAGATGCCCAGTAGGCTGCCGCTGGTGTCACTACTCCGGGCGGAGGTTCGCAAACCAGAGTTGGGGCCCAGACCCCTGAGGAGAGACCTAGTCGAGTGGCACACCCCGCTGCAGCTATGGTTCCCCGTATTGATATAGTGCTAGCTCCGGGGATGATCTTAATCCCATGGCGGGCCTTGTTACGACCTTGACTGACCAGGATCTTATTGGGAGGTATAGGAAGTTGGAGCCGTTGAGGTTTTTGGGTACTTTTGTAGAGGACGCTTATGAGTTCATCTTGGATATGCATGAGTTACTACATAGGATGGGGATCGTAGAGTCCCATGGAGTTGACTATGTGTCCTACCAGTTTCATGGCGACGCGAAGACTTGGTGGAGGTATTTTGTTTCTTGCAGACCTGAGGGTTCTCCTCTGCTAACTTGGACTCAGTTCTATCGGGCCTTCTTTGAGAAGTATGTGCCCCAGGCTTTGAGGGAGGCACGTAGGGATGAGTTTCTACATCTTCTGCAGAGGGGTTTGTCTGTAGAGGCCTATGTGAATCGCTATCTATATCTGGCCCGTTATTCCACTCTTTTGATCCCTACTTAGCCTGACAGGAGTAGGCGCTTTGTTAGTGGGCTAGTCGGTTCTCTTTAGATTCCTTGCCTTTAGATGAAGGCTATGGGAGCTTCCTTCCAGTTCATCGTTGAGCATGATTATTTGGTTGAGGCCGCTAAGACCCGTGCATTTGGAGGGGGTCGTGAGAAGAGGCAGCGTCAGATTGGGAGTTATGGTGGTTCTAGTTCGAGGGGCGCCGGTCAGTCTTCTAGGCCGTATCAGTCATATTCCGATCGCCCTGTGCATTCTGCCTTGCAGGCTTCCTCTAGTGAGCCACCCAGGAAAAGAGCTCCAGAGAGGTCGTTTTCTCGACTAGTAGGCAGGGTTGTTTCAGCCGGGTCCTCAGCTTCAGTTTATCAGTCTCCGCCCCCTCAGGGCTATTTTGTATGTGGAGAGCTTGGTCATATTTCTAGGAGATATCTCCGAGCCAGGCTAGATTATCAGTCTTATAGGACTCCGACATCGTCAGGTAGTCGAGGAGGTGCTTCTCCAAGGGGCGGTGCTCAGACAGGCCGCAGTGATTCTCAGGTTTCTAGAGGTAGATCCCAGATTGGTAGAGGTGGGTCCTAGAGTTCGAGAGGTGGATCTCAGTCTAGACGTGGTGAGGCCAGTGTTACTCATTCCCTGGTATACCCGAGGTAGAGGCCTCAGATATCGTTATCTCAAGTACCGATTCTGTCCGATATAGAGTAACTTTCGTGTTATTTGATCCTGGATCCACTTATTTGTATGTGTCTGCATATCATGCCGTTGATTGGGATTTGCTTTGTGATATCATAGCTATACCTATTCATGTGTCTACTTCGGTTGGAGATTCTGTTATCGTTGATCGAGTTTATCAGTTATGCTTGGTTACTTTTATGCGGTATGACACTTGGGTAGATTTGATGATTCTTGATATGGTGGACTTTGATATTATCTTAGGTAAGACCTGGCTTTCTCCATACCATGCAATCTTGGGCTGTCATGCCAAGACAGTCATGTTGGCTATGCTGGGCATTCCTAGACTTGAGTGGTGGGGTACTCCTAGCCCGCTTCGAAGAAGATCATTTCCTTCCTTCAGGCAAAGAAATTAGTCAACAAGGGGTGTTTATCTTATCTGGCTCATGTGCGTGACACTATTGTTGCATCTCCACCCCTTGAGTCTATTCCTATTGTGAGTGAGTTCGCGGAGGTATTCCTGATTGATTTGCCAGGTATGCCACCCGATCGCGACATTGACTTCTGTATTGATTTGGATCCGGGCACTTGCCCTATTTCTATTCTGCCATATCGGAAGACACCGGTTGAGTTGAGATATCTTAAGGAGCAGTTGCAGGATTTATTGAGCAAGGGATTTATTAGACCAAGTGTCTCCCCTTGGGGTGCCCTGTGTTGTTTATGAAGAAGAAAGATGGATCCATGAGGATGTGTGCGAGTATCGCCAGCTGAACAAGGTTACTATTTAGAACAAGTGTCCTATGCCTCGTATTGATGATTTATTTGACTAGCTTCAGGGTGCTTCAGTGTTTTTCAAGATTGACTTGCTTTTAGGCTACCACTATGTTATAGCCCGTATCTTGTACGTTTGGAAATTCCAAAGTCGTTATGGAAAGTTAAGGGCGAGACCATTTTCAAAAATTATTTTAATGGACGAGTTGCTATAAATATTATTTATGACTATTAAAAGTATGAAAATATTGTGAAAGGTTAAGGGCAAAGAGAGAAATTCGCAAAATGGGCCGTGGAAATAATGTGAAAGGCTAGGG